>NC_081180.1:155253358-155425964 GCF_029867415.1 Vicia villosa
TGGAGTTTTAGGTCATAAACACTTAGCAATTTTTCTAAGTGTTTTAACCTAGTTTTCTTCCAACTTTGGCCTCATTTTTCACAAATTTACCAAAGGATTTTGAAGAAACTCCAAACTAATGATTTGAAGTAGATGTTTAGGGCTTTCCAAATTGTGTTCAACCTTCTCCAAATTCATTTTGAGCTAAGAGTTATGCTTGTTCAAAGTTGGCCTCATGAAGTGAAATTATAGGTCATGCATCATTTTGGAACTTTGAAATTTTGTGCACATGACCTCAAATATGGATGCTACACGACCCATAACACATCTGAAAACATACCATGCATTCATTTTCACCATGCCATGATAATTGAAGAAGATTCCTAAAACAAGATCATGTGATTATGTAATGATTACATTTGTGAATTTATGGCAAATTGATGAATCACCCAAGGAATCTTCTCACCAACCAATTAGAGCTCACTTTGCATCTGAAATGTTCCCCAAGATCAGATAGAATCAATGGATAGGGGAAGCTAGCCCGAAAATGCATCATTGCATTTAGGATCTTTTCAAAATTTCTTCTTGGCTAAGAAACCAAACTTCTTTCATTAAGCAAGCTCACCACAGCCAATTGATCTGCATTCATTTGCCTATAAATAGGAGGGCATACTTCAGTAGAAAAACACACCAAAGCAACCATATTCCTTGCTTTCTCTTTCTCTTCTCATGCTTATTGTTTTTCAAAGTTCTTTGGCAAGAAGAATCGTTTTCTTCAAACCAGAGCTTATCTTTGGAAAGTAAGCATTCTAACATCTCAAGGGAGGTCATTTGAGGTGATCCAAGCACCTGGATCATTTCTGTAAGTGGAGGAACACCATTGTTGCTCTCACTTTGAAGCTGTTGCAGTTGGAGGTCCATAGTGCAATTCAGAAGGTTTCCAATCGAGCCAAGCATCCAGGCACGTTCCATAGGAGGTAGTGAAGCTGTTCAGATGGCTGCAGCTCATCTGTAACTCAAGAATCATCACTCTCCATGTTCACTTGAAGCTCAAATCGAGGGAGGTCCATAGAACAATTCAGAAGGATTGAGGTTACAACAAGCATTCAGTTAGCATCACTGAGTCCCAAGGAAGCTTTTGGGATCATTCATACAAGCCCAGTTGCTCTCTATCATCCTCACGACCTCCATTTTCAGAGGTAAGTTTCTGAACTCCACCTCTTTAATTTAAGCACTCTTTATGATATAGCTCGATTCTATCTTGTTCAGCATCATCAGAGGATTGAAAACCCTCTATCATCATTCATTTATCTTTCAGTATAGCCATTTAATTTGATTTTTAAATTTTAGGGTTCTTCACGATTTCTGGTAAATTAGTTAGATGTAGTTAATATAAATCTATGTTAGTTACATATTTAGAATCGTGAGTGAATTTAGAGCAAGTTTGGTCTTTACTGTTAGAACAAGATTTGTTCTGATCAATTATCTTAGTTTTGATGATAACAATAATATGAATTTTGCTTAAGATAATATGGTACTCTAATCCAATGCAATTTCCTTTTCAGGAAATATATAAAGAGTATGCATAATTCAGCGCTCAGAAGCTTTGTCTCAAAGGGTTCAGCATGCAACATCAGAACATGGTCTGGCAAGACATCAGAACATGGTCGAAGCAGAATCAGAACATGGGTCTATGGAAGCATCAGAAGAACATGAGATCAGAAGCACTGAAGTTCTGATGGTATCACGCTCAGAAGCACTTCAAGGTCAGAAGATCAGAAGATGCTTTGCACCAAGCTGTTTGACTCTGATGATATTCAAACGTTGTATTCACAAACATCAGATCAGAAGGAAGTACACGTGGCAAGCTACGCTGACTGACAAAAGGAACGTTAAAAGCTATTAAAGGCTACGTCAGTAGACACAGCGTGAACAAGGCTCGAGGTAGTTGACAAAAGCGTATAACATTAAATGCGATGCTGTACGGAACACGCAAAGCATTAAATGCACTCAACGGTCATCTTCTCCAACGCCTATAAATATGAAGTTCTGATGAGAAGCAAGGTTAACGAATTCTACACCTATTCTGTGAATATCAACTTGCTGAAACGCTGTTCAAATCAAAACTCAGAATCTTCATCTTCATCAAAGCTCACTACATTGCTGTTGTAATATATTAGTGAGATTAAGCTTAAACGTTAAGAGAAATATCACAGTTTGTGATTATAGCTTTCAAGAAGCAATTGTAATACTCTTAGAATTGATTACATTAAGTTGTAAGGAACTAGAGTGATCGTGTGGATCAGTATACTCTAGGAAGTCTTAGAGGTTATCTAAGCAGGTTGTAACTAGAGTGATCGTGTGGATCAGAATACTCTAGAAAAGTCTTAGAGGGTATCTAAGCAGTTGTTCCTGGAGTGATCAGTGTGTGATCAGTAGACTCTGGAAGACTTAGTTGCTGACTAAGTGGAGAACCATTGTAATCCGTGCGATTAGTGGATTAAATCCTCAGTTGAGGTAAATCATCTCTGCGGGGGTGGACTGGAGTAGTTTAGTTAACAACGAACCAGGATAAAAATAACTGTGCAATTTATTTTTATCTGTCAAGTTTTTAAAGCTACACTTATTCAAACCCCCCCTTTCTAAGTGTTTTTCTATCCTTCAATTGGCATCAGAGCGCCGGTTCTAAGGTGCAAGCACTTAACCGTGTTTAGAAAAGATTCAGGAAGAGAAAAACGCTTCAGTAAAAGATGGTTGATGAATCTGCAAAGTCTACACCTGCATCTACATCTGGCTCTGCTGAGCAACACAACGGTAACAATGGTTATACTAGACCGCCGGTATTTGATGGTGAAAACTTTGAATACTGGAAAGATAAACTGGAAAGTTACTTTCTTGGTCTAGATGGCGATCTATGGGATCTTCTGATGGATGGTTACAAACATCCAGTAAATGCCAGTGGCGTAAAGCTGACAAGGCAAGAAATGAATGATGATCAGAAGAAGCTTTTCAGGAATCATCATAAATGCAGAACTGTTTTGCTGAATGCTATCTCTCATGCTGAGTATGAGAAGATATCTAACAGGGAAACGGCCTATGACATATATGAGTCCTTGAAAATGACTCATGAAGGAAATGCTCAAGTCAAGGAGACTAAAGCTCTCGCTTTAATCCAGAAGTATGAAGCCTTCAAGATGGAGGATGATGAAGACATTGAAAAGATGTTTTCAAGATTTCAAACTCTTACTGCTGGATTGAGAGTTCTTGACAAGGGATACACCAAGGCTGATCACGTAAAGAAGATCATCAGAAGCTTACCCAGAAGATGGGGTCCTATGGTGACTGCATTCAAGATTGCAAAGAATCTGAATGAAGTTTCTCTGGAAGAGCTTATCAGTGCCTTGAGAAGTCATGAAATAGAGCTGGACGCAAATGAGCCTCAAAAGAAAGGTAAGTCTATTGCATTAAAATCCAATATCAAGAAATGCACTAACGCTTTTCAGGCTAGAGAAGAAGATCCTGAAGAATCAGAATCTAAAGAAGAAGATGAACTGTCCGTGATCTCCAGAAGGCTAAATCAACTCTGGAAGAACAAGCAAAGGAAGTTCAGAGGCTTCAGAAGTTCAAAGAAATTTGAACGTGGAGAATCTTCTGATGACAGAAGATTTGACAAGAAGAAAGTCATGTGCTATGAATGCAATGAGCCTGGACACTTCAAGAATGAATGTCCAAAACTTCAGAAGGAAAATCCCAAGAAGATGTTTCATAAGAAGAAAGGTCTTATGGCAACCTGGGATGAGTCAGAAGATGATTCAGACTCTGAAGATGAGCAGGCTAACTGTGCGCTGATGGCGACAGAAGATGACGGATCAGAATCTACATCAGAATCAGATTCTGAAGAGGTATTTTCTGAACTTACTAGAGATGAGTTAGTTTCCGGTCTAACAGAACTTCTGGAACTCAAGTCTCAGATTAGTCTCAAATACAAAAAGCTGAAAAAGCTATTTGAATGTGAAACAAAGAAGCTTGAGTTGGAAAATTCTGAATTAAAAGAAAAACTTTTAAAATTATCCAATAATGTTGGATCTCCTTCTGATTCAGAAAAATCCACTCCTAGTCTAAACCATATTCTGAAAGAATATGATTTAAGTTTCAGGAAGTTCTTATCTAGAAGTATTGGCAGAAGTCAGCTAGCTTCTATGATATATGCTGTGTCTGGAAACAAAAGAGTTGGCATTGGTTTTGAGGGTGAAACCCCATACAAACTTGAACCTGTTGATGAAATGAAATTCACATACAAGCCATTGTATGATCAGTTCAAGTATGGCCACTCCCATGATATTAGGCACACTTCACATGCTCAAAGTTTTCACATAACACACATCAAAAAGCATGTGACACAACCTAGGAAATATCATGAAACTCACATTAAAAATTATCATGCTGTTCCTCCTATTGCTTACAATGTTAAATCCAAGTTCAATCAGAACTTGAGGAGAACTAACAAGAAAGGACCCAAGAAGATGTGGGTACCAAAGAAAAAGACTATTTCTTTTGCAGATTCTCTTGGCAACAAAGAAGATAAAAGTCAACATGTCAAGTCACCTGGACTCAAGTTGGTCTCAACACTTGAAGGGAAGAAGAACTGTCTTCCAAGTTCTGGTACTTAAATATGTTGAAGAAACTATGTTCGTAGGAGATCAGAAAAGAAAGCTTATTAGTCTTGGAACCATCTGTTTTGTTTGTTTCTAAAGCAATGGTGTTTCGTTCTTGATTATTCTGAGTGCTCTAAATGCTACAGAATATACAATATTGAAACATTGATTGTGGACGAATCTATAAATATCTGGTTTGATGATAAACTTGTTTATGATGAAACAAAGCAGCTTAAGAATTTCTGCAGATACAATTTTGTAGTATCAGAAGCTGCAGAACAAAGAAGTGAACCTTCAGAAGCTGTGTATATCAGAAGTAATGGATCAGAAGATCATTCAGATTTATATCAGCACACTTCAGAAGGAGTGTTTCCAGAAGAGAAACTTGATCAGATCAGAAGCAGTGATCAGAATCTGAAGGCGTAAAGTCTATTCTGAAATTTACAGCTGTCATCTATTATCTGATGGTGAACACGTGTCTGTACGGTTAGTACAAAGCGTGCAGTTGAAAAGACGCCGACCTAGGTAACTGTGTTAAATCATTTCATTTACCACGTTCTCTCTCCTTACGTCACTCATCACTTAATAAAATTGATTTCTTTTGATTCTGGAACTGTTCAGTTTATATTTTTTATTTTTTTTCTTTTTCAAATCCGTCTCTATATAATCTTTTCAAATCATCTCATATATTTTTTTCGCTCCGTGTCTCTCCTTCTTCTTGCATACTCTCTTTTTTGAAATCTTCTTAGTCGTTTCTAAAACCCTAACCAAAAACCCAGAATTTGTTCCTCTTAGTTGTTCGTTCTGTTTCAATGGCTGCTTCTTCATCTCAAATTGTTGGTTCATCTACTCTTCTCCATATTCATAATGAAACAAACCAGGAAATCACTCCTGTTGTTGCATGCTCCATTCCTAAAGATGAATTGGAAGTTCTGTGTGAACTCATGGTTGACTTTGACAACATTGAAGAAAACCAATTTCACCTTAAAGAAGACATCATCTTTCAAGGATGGACCTCGTTGTTTGCTGAGTTCGTTGGTCCAGTTTATCCGGATCTTGTCAAGGAGTTCTGGGCACATGCTGTGGTTGCTCCAAAATCTATACTTTCTTTCGTCCATGGAAAGTTTGTTGTTATTACTGAAAACATCCTAAGAATGATGTTTGATCTGAAAAACCCTGAAGGGGTTTTTGAGTTTGATCAAAGGGCAGATTTGGGAGATGTTCTATCCACTCTCTATCCAAATGTCAAGAAAACAAAATACGTCAGGGATTTGAGAGATGTCTACAGAATCTGGACAAAAATCCTTCTTGGGTGCTTCTACCATAGGAAAGGAACACATGCCTCGGATTTCATCAATAATGATCAAAGGTATATTCTTTATTGCATTGCCACTCAGAAGAAGGTTGATGCGATTTACATTATCTTCAACCATATGTGGAAAGCAGTAAAGGATTCCAGAAACGCTTTCAGAAAAGAAAATGGTGGAACTATCATTCCTTTTGGTAGAATTATTACAAACCTTCTGGTGCATTCCAAGATTGTTGAGAGTCTGGAGTCTGAAGGTATTATCAAAGACCTTGCTGTCACCTCTGGAGCCTGTCTGAATGCTTTTTCTTTAAAGAAAATGAAAATAATTGACACTATCCTCAAAGTTCCTAAACCTCTAGTTGGAACAAGAATCAGAAGAAAACCAGTTCTAGCTGACTTTGAAACCTTCTTCAATAGTGAGGTACCTAAAGTCAGAACTAAGTATCTGAAGTCACAAAAAGAGGATAAGAGTCTTAAAGATCAAGACAAAGGTGCTCCTATTAAAGTGAATCGCAAGAAGGAAGAAAGAACCAAAAGAAAGTTTGATCATCCCTCCTTTAATCAAGTGAAGGCTGCAAAGAAAGTTGCTGCTACCACTAAAAATGAAGTAGTCCCAGAAGAAGTGATTGCAAAAGTTGTTAAGGCCGTATCTGCTGATTTTGAGAAGAATAAGAAGGAAGCTGAGAAGAAGAAAAAGAAGAAGAAGTCAAATAACAATGATGAGATTGTTGAAATTGTTAAGAAGAAGATAACCAGAAAAAGGAAGATGATTATTCAAAGCTCAGATGAAGAAAATGCTGCTCAAGAGGCTGAGAATCAACCAGAAGTTCTGGCTTATGTCAGAAGGAAAGAAATCTCTAGAGGCAAAGCAAAGATTATTGAAGAGCCGAAGAGTAAAAAGCAGAAGAAGACTGAGGATGTGGCCAAAGCTTTTCTGAGAGGTTCCAAAGTATCTTTGATACTCTCAGAATTGCTGAAAGTTCTGGATTGAATGATGTTGCTATGCGGAACTTCTGGAGGATCCTTCGCAGAGAATCAGATGCTCTGTTTTTAGAACTACAGGAAGCCTGTGTAGCTGCTGCCCCACGGCCTCGTGGAATTCTGAGGAATTATGAAGACTTCTGGTTTGTTCGTCTCAGAGGAAGACATCTGTTGGAAGAGAAGCCCTTCTTGGATGAGATGGAACAGTTAAGACTGGCTGCTGAAATGGAAGCAAATCCATGCAGGGATATTGTCATCTTTATTCCTGATTATCCTGTTCTGCTCGGAGACTTCAAGACTCTCTTTGACTATCTGAGGGAAAACCCTTCTGAGAAAGACCCAAGCTTGGTCATTCCAGAAGTTGTTGACCCACCAGAAGTTGAAGGTCCTTCTGCTCCCAGGAATCTAGCTGCCATTCTTCAGGCACTTGAGAATGGAGACTCGGAAATTCCTACTGCAGAATATGGAGATGCTTCTATGCAAGAAGCAGATGCTGAAGATCATGTTGCTGAATCAGATCCTGTTGAGGAAATCCCTGCAAATGATCTATCCATGGAAGCTGCAGATCAACATGTCATCCCTGTGGATAGAAGCTGTGAAGCTTCTTCTGATGAATCTTCTCGTCTTGCAAGGACTCTGGAAGAAGTTCAGAAGAGACAGGATGAGCAAAGCTCACTCAATGATAAGTATAACGCTTTCATGGTGAGACAAGAAGGACACAACAATGAGGTTAAAGAGATGCTGGCCAAGATCTTGTCAAGGCTAGGGCCATCTTAGATTGAGTCTGTGTTGTTTCTTTCTTTTCGTTGCATTTGTTTTGGTTCTGTGCATCTGATCTTACTTTACTTCTGTACTTGCTGTTTGATCTTAAATGAAATCATCTTCTTCCTCTGTGTGTTTCGTTTTGTTTGTCTCTGAATCTTTTTTGCTTCTTTTTGATGTTATGACAAAAAGGGGGAGAAAAATAAATGATAAATGATTTGATTAATCTATCAGTTGCTGGGTAAAGCTCCCACACATTTACTAACAAGAACTGCAAGTTCTATATGGTTTAAGTGTTTTGCAGGTATAAAGAAGTGAAGAGAATCTTCAAAGCAAACACAAGAAGCAAAACCATAAGAAGTGTTATTCTGTAAAAAGAATAAGCTCATGGAAATTGAAGCAAGCTGAGTGCTGTCAAGCTTCAGAAGCAAGAAAGAAGAATGAATCAGAAGCACTGAAAATAGAATTTGATCCATATTTGCCTATTTGCTCTGACAAAATTCTATTTGCTCTGATAACATTATTTTAGCCTATATGGCTCTGATACATATCATGTGTTCTAATATACATTTTATGTTATGACTCGTTCATGCTGACTTTTGTCGTTTAGTTTTTGTTCTGTAACATTTCAGGATGTAGAGATGCTCTGATGATGCTCTGGTACATTCAACAATGTTCTGATACAAATCTAGCATGAAGTGATGTTGGTAGAAATTCAAAGCTCTGAAGCTATCCGAGGGAAGCAGAAATCAGAAGCTGTGAATGTTCTAAAAGATCCAGAAAACTCAAGTTCTGAAGCTGTCCTAAATGGAAGCAGAAATCAGAAGTTGTGAATGTTCTGAAGATCAAAGAAATTCAAGTTCTGAAGCTGTCCTATATGGAAGCAGGAATCAGAAGCTCTGAATGTTCTGAAGATCAAAGAAATTCAAGTTCTGAAGCTGTCCTAGATGGAAGCAGGAATCAGAAGCTGTGAGTGTTCTAGGGATCTAAAGAAATTCTAGTTCTGAAGCTGTCCAATGGAAGCAGAAGTCAGAAGCTATGAATTCTCTAAAGACAGAAGCTTATGTGATCGTCTCTACCGAAATAATCAGGGAAGTCTTTTATTAAAGTTCTTCGAGTATTTATTTCAGGGGGAGATTATTTATCTCAGGGGGAGATTGTTAATCTCAGGGGGAGACATATTCATATGCTTATGCTATAGCTGTGTAATTTGTCTTTTGCCGTCTGCTCTTTCTGATCGCAAATTCATATCATTTATATATGTTTTTGTCATCATCAAAAAGGGGGAGATTGTTAGAACAAGATTTGTTCTGATCAATTATCTTAGTTTTGATGATAACAATAATATGAATTTTGCTTAAGATAATATGGTACTCTAATCCAATGCAATTTCCTTTTCAGGAAATATATAAAGAGTATGCATAATTCAGCGCTCAGAAGCTTTGTCTCAAAGGGTTCAGCATGCAACATCAGAACATGGTCTGGCAAGACATCAGAACATGGTCGAAGCAGAATCAGAACATGGGTCTATGGAAGCATCAGAAGAACATGAGATCAGAAGCACTGAAGTTCTGATGGTATCACGCTCAGAAGCACTTCAAGGTCAGAAGATCAGAAGATGCTTTGCACCAAGCTGTTTGACTCTGATGATATTCAAACGTTGTATTCACAAACATCAGATCAGAAGAAAGTACACGTGGCAAGCTACGCTGACTGACAAAAGGAACGTTAAAAGCTATTAAAGGCTACGTCAGTAGACACAGCGTGAACAAGGCTCGAGGTAGTTGACAAAAGCGTATAACATTAAATGCGATGCTGTACGGAACACGCAAAGCATTAAATGCACTCAACGGTCATCTTCTCCAACGCCTATAAATATGAAGTTCTGATGAGAAGCAAGGTTAACGAATTCTACACCTATTCTGTGAATATCAACTTGCTGAAACGCTGTTCAAATCAAAACTCAGAATCTTCATCTTCATCAAAGCTCACTACATTGCTGTTGTAATATATTAGTGAGATTAAGCTTAAACGTTAAGAGAAATATCACAGTTTGTGATTATAGCTTTCAAGAAGCAATTGTAATACTCTTAGAATTGATTACATTAAGTTGTAAGGAACTAGAGTGATCGTGTGGATCAGTATACTCTAGGAAGTCTTAGAGGTTATCTAAGCAGGTTGTAACTAGAGTGATAGTGTGGATCAGAATACTCTAGAAAAGTCTTAGAGGGTATCTAAGCAGTTGTTCCTGGAGTGATCAGTGTGTGATCAGTAGACTCTGGAAGACTTAGTTGCTGACTAAGTGGAGAACCATTGTAATCCGTGCGATTAGTGGATTAAATCCTCAGTTGAGGTAAATCATCTCTGCGGGGGTGGACTGGAGTAGTTTAGTTAACAACGAACCAGGATAAAAATAACTGTGCAATTTATTTTTATCTGTCAAGTTTTTAAAGCTACACTTATTCAAACCCCCCCTTTCTAAGTGTTTTTCTATCCTTCATTTACATCGTTGCAAATGGTTGAGAGTTGAGAGAGTTCAGATTTTCAAAAATTCAAAGCTAGAGGTTGAAGATGACAATGGTGGTGGCGCGCAAAAATTCAAATTCAGGAAAGAGTTTATTTTATTTTGAGTGATAGTTGTCTTATAAACGACTAAAACGTGATAGCCCAGTGGTAAAGAGTGTTTGTGTGTTGCGCGTGCCCAAGGTCTGGGGTTCGAATCCCCCTCGCCCCAGACCTTTTGATTTTATTTCTCTTTTATTGCTTCTATGCACTTGAGTAATGTATGATTTGCAATGGAACCATTATTTTGTCACTAAGCGCGCGTTGGCTCAGTGGTGTTGTTTTGGGCTGGTAACATAAAGGGCGTGGGTTCAAACCTGGTTGGTGACAAAACCCTATTTTTTACCACTTTTTTCCATTTGATTTCTTCACAACTTCAACCAATTATTTAACCTATCAAATTAATTTATTTTCACTTCATTTTTCACACACTTGTCATTTAATATATCTATTTTGTGAATAATCAAAAAAATCATAAAAATATTATTTATTTCATGTATTTTAATTAGGTTTAAAATTGTATGTTTTTAAGTGTTTTCTTAAATACTTTAAATATATATTGTCATGTTATTTTAACCTATTTATTTTGTGAATAAGCTCATGATAAAACCCTATTTGTTTAGGTCTTAATTAGGCATAGATCTTTATTCTTTACCTTAATTAAGTTGACTTTTGTCAATTTTCAAAGCTATTACCAGTCTCCGATTAAACGGATGATTAAGGTTTTCAAACAATAAAACCTTATACCATTTCAAATCATTTTCAAACTGCTTTTGTAACCAGTACTGTAAAGTACTGGGCCTCTAATAGAGTGTAAGTCCCAAACACCTTCTCTTCTTAGCTTGTTTTCAAAACTGTATTTTCAAAATCTTCTTTCTGTTTTCAAAACATTCTTCTGGTATTTGAAGGGCATTATTCCCGGTGAAACTCTTCAGATACCTATGTGACCTTTGTCCATCTCCACTTCTTCTGTTTTCAAAAACCCTTAACTGTTTATAATAAATATTCAATTGTTATCAACAAAACAACAAAAGTTACTGGTAAGGCTTTGTACATACTTCTCCAAAGGCCTCCACTCCATCCAGGTTAGGCTTTACAAGCTTTCAATTTACAGTCTTTATTTAAATTACAGTCAAATATAAACTGTGCATATATATTAGTTTAGAACTACGTTTGAGTGTAAACCCTAGGACAGTTAAACTATATATATATTATAGGAATATGACCTAGGATTGAGAATGTCTTCCCGGTGAAGGCTCTTTCCTAATTAGAGATCTGTAGTTCAAACCCCCAAGATGAATTATTCCCGGTGAAACATCTTGGCAAAAACCTTAGAATCCAAAAAATAGGACACATCCACCCAAAGAGGAATTATTCCCGGTGAAACCTCTTACCCATTTGCTTAAAGCCAAAATAAGTTCAAAACCACATAGCTTTCTCTTGTGCTATAACAAGGACCCTCGATTAGCCTCCTCTTGGCCTTTGTACAAGGACCCACAGGCTTCTTAAAAGCATTTCCAGCTTCCTCTTGAGCTTGTATACAAGGACCCATCAGGTTTCTTATAAACATAGGAACAGGTCTTTAGTCACCTTTTAACATACACTGGTGAGTTTCTTCCAATTTAAACCAGACTTTAAACAAGCTAAGTTTTTCTCAATCTCACATTGAGCACACCTTTTGGAATGAGAGGCATGGACAGTCTCTGTCACCCTTATCTTCATCAATCTTCCTTAGTAGAGTCTAGGATCTATGTGTGCTTATCCTCAAAGTGTCAGCCTTCATCTTGGGCTTTAAACAAGAAGTCTCCAATAGATAATCTTTCTGCTATCATCTTAACAAATCCCATGGAAAGGGTTAGCCTCCAAAATCATTCCTTCATTTTAATAAAATCCCTGGAAAGGGTTAGCCTCCAAAGTCAATTAATTAAAATCTGTTTAAAATGTCAAAACCCCTGGAAAGGGTTAGCCTCCAATATCAGTCTTTCAAAACCAAATATTCATTCTCTTAGGAGATAATTTCCCCAAAAGAGTCAAAACCCCTGGAAAGGGTCAGCCTCCAAAAACATGATAAAGTCAGTCTTTTAACAGACAAATTCACCAGCTGAGTCAAAATCCCTGGAAAGGGTTAGCTTCCAAAGAAAAACAGTCTTTTAATAAATAAAATCTCCTCAGTAGAGTCAAAATCCAACAAAAACAGTTAGCCTCAACCTTGGGCTTCATACAAGGCACCAAACAATAAAACTCCCCTGTCAAGAGTCAGCCACAACCTTGGGCATTGTACAAGGCAGATAATAGAGTCTCCCCAGTGAGTTCTTCATCATTCAGTAGCCACAACCTTGGGCTTTGTACAAGGCAGATTAAACCATATTTTCATGTGTCAAAGATTCCTAACACCTAGGATCTTTTCCCCATAGAGTCATCCATACTCAGTTTATTTTAGAGTCAGCCACAACCTTGGGCTTTGTACAAGGCAGAAAATAATGTTTTTCCTAGCTAGAGTCAGCCTCAATTCTGGGCTTTGTACAGAACACCAAATAAAAATCCATCAAAATAAACACTCTCCAAATAGAGTCAGCCTCAATTCTGGGCTTTGTACATAACACAAAAATACCCTGTAATTAATCCTCAATGGAGTCATCTCCCAGAGTCAATAATAATTATTAAATCAATCAAAAAGCCTCAAGCTTGGGCCTCATACAAGCCAGCTAAAGTCAAATCTTTTATACAGTAGATAGACATAGCTTATCTCTACAGAGAGATATTTTTACTACTCTACCACATTCAAACAAACAAACATTTCCACTTCAATTTCAATTTTAATCAAGTCTCCCATTTAGGATTTTGAAAGGCATGAGCTGGCAGTAAAACCCAGACATGTGGTAACTTTCCCTAATTTGGATGAGCATCTTTCTTTCATTTAAGAGGCATTTGACTGGTATACTTGCACATACACAAGTAAGGTCCCCCTCTTGAATGAAATGAATTCAGTTATTCTGTCACTCTTCAAATGTTTGTGGTAGAATAGTAGAAATACCTCTTTGTAAAGATGATTTCATGTCTCTTTACTGTAAACAGAGATTTAATTCAAAGCTTCAACCTTGAGCTTCAAGCAAGGCACCAAAAACAATTAATTTCCCTAGTTAGTTCCCCGAACTACATTAAGCTCTGACTTCCACTAGGGATATGTAGGCATGAGGTTCACAAGGAACCTCAGCGAGCTAATAAAATACCAAAAATAGTCAGTCTGTCAGTCTGTCTTTCTTTAATCAATTCAATTCCTTCTCCTAACACAAAGGAGAAACTTTCCCAATCTTTAGCAATAAACACAATCACAATGACACAGAGAAGGTTCCTGTAGAGTACTACAGATATGTAGGGTGTTTAAACACTTCCCTATGTATAACCGACCCCCCGGACTCCAGAGTTTCTAGTCTAGGTGAAATCCCCACACTTAGCAAACTCTTAGGGTTTAGTTGAGATCTTTTTTTCCCTTTCCTACTCTTAGGACAATAAGAAAGTTCGTGTGATATCGTAGGAAGAACTGAAACAAAATTCATCCCACCACGGGCGCATTCTCCTTCCAAATTTCGCGTGAAGGGTCTAGCGTGCCGTCCTCCCAAGTGAAACGGGGAGGTAAAAAAAACGACACCACATTCTCTTAACCCAAAATCTCCAATCTCACCTCCCAGAACAAAACCTCCAAAACCTTCTGTTGATGCACGTTTTGATTTGTTGAATAACAAGGCCAGAACAGGTTTAGAAGCTCTGAAGGTTGCTCATGATTCCAAGTTGGATCATGTAGATGCTGGAAAGCTCTGGAGAGCTTTTGGTGAAGAGATACAGGCTGACTTTCTGGATCTTCAGAAAGACTGTTTGGCTGCTACTCCTAGTCCTTCTGGATTCTTCTTGGAGTATGATGATGGGAAGTATTATCATCCTATCACAAACTGGTAGCCTCTGGAAGAGAAGCAGTTTGCTGATAAGTTAGAAGAAGAGAATCCTCTAGCAATTGTTGTGTGGAAGCCATATCCATACAAAGTTCTGACTGGAGATTTCCAGATGCTGTTCAACTAGTTCCAGGAGAACCCTCTGGAAAAGGCCCCTAACATGGTTTACCCATAAGTTGAGTACCCTCTAGAACCTGAGATTCCAGTGTTCAAAGAGACTTTTGCTGAAGATATTCCTGCTGAGGAACATATGGAAGATGCTACAATGGTTGAAGCCAATGCTGCTCGTCCTGTTCTGGAAAACAGTTTTGATGCTACTTCTGCTAGTCCTTCTATTCTGATGAACACTTTAAAGGAACTCCAACAGAATCAAGCTACTTTGGCTAGTCGTCTGGATAAGCAAGATGACACCAATGCTGAGTTCAGAACTTGGATGAAGACTCAATAAGAAACCTCCAAGAAGTAAGCTGAAGCCACTTCTGAAATTAAGAACCTTATGGCCGCATTAGCCTCTAGGTTTAGCCAGTCGTAATCTGTCTTATGTCTTAGTTGTTTTTCTTTGTTTTTGCATTTGTTTCTTGCTTGCATCTGCTTTTGTATTATCTTCTTCTGATTAATCAATGAAATATCTTTTTCTTTCTTCACTCTGTGTGTCTTTCATCTGAATCTTTTATGCTTTTTAATGTTATGACAAAAAGGGGGAGAAATGTGATAATTGAATCGATTTATAATATCAGTTGCTGGGCTTAAGTCTTAACATTCCTAACAATTATTGGCAAGTTTTCTGTCTTTGATAGTTTTTTGAAGGAATGAGATATTCTGGACAAAGCTCAATATGAGAAGCAAATACATGGGGAAAAGCAATTCTAAAGCTCATAAAGACTTGAAGCAAGCTTAGTGCGCTGAAGCTTCAAGATCTGAAGCAAGAAATGTTGTGATCAAACCTAAAAGCTCTAAGACAAGAAGTCTCAAGTTCTGATGGGTCAGATACATAGATGACTGAAGACATAGAGCTCTGATACTAGTTATCACAAAGAGAAATTCAAAGCTCAGAAGCTGTCCAATGGAAGCTCTGAAGAGAAGCTCTGAATATTCTGAAGTTCTAGTTCAACGTGAAAGTCTCAACTGAAATGGAAAATACTCAGGGAAGTTTTTTTTATAAATTCTTCTAGTATTAATTTCAGGGGGAGATTGTTAATCTCAGGGGGAGACATATTCACACACTCTGAATTATATGCTTATGCCATATTTGTGTAATTGTTTTTGTTCATCTGATATTCTGGATACAAATTCATATCAATTATATATGTTTTTGTCATCATCAAAAATGGGAGATTGTTAGAACAAGAAATGTTCTGATCAATATTCTTAGTTTTGATGATAACATTAAGTATGAATTTTGTATAAGACAATGTGGTACTCTAATCCTTTAAGTTTTCCATTTCAGGAAATATATAAAGAGTATGCACAAATCAGCGTTCAGAAGCACTGACTCAGAAAATTCTGGATGGCTTCATCAGAACATGCTCTGGCAAGACATCATAAGATGGTCATGCAGAATTAGAACATGAACTGGAAAGCATCAGAAAATAGAAGTCAGAAGTACAAGCTCTGAAGTTCTGATGGTATCACGCTCAAAGCTCTTCAAAGTCAGAAGACAGAAGATGCTCTGCACCAAAGGTGATGGCTCTGATATTCAAACGTTGTTATCTACAATTTGAGTCCATAAGAAACTACAAGATGAAAGGCTGTAACGTCAAACTTCTGACTGACAAAAGGAATGTTAGAAGCTACAAAAGGAAAAGTCAATAAAAGCAGCAAAAGCAAGGCTCGAGGTAGTTGACAAAAATGTGAAACATTAAATGCAGCGTTGTACTATTCACGCAAAGCATTAAATGCATCCTAACGGTCATCTCCTCTCACGCGCCTATATATAGAAGTTCTGATCAGAAGCTACATACAACACTTGCGCAAAACATACAGAAACGCTGTCAAATTCAGAAGCTAAAGAACTTCATCTTCAACCTCGCACATTTTGTAATATCTTAGTGAGTATTAAGAATAGAACTTAAGAGAAATATCACAGTTGTGATTACAGATTTATTAGAAGCAATCTAAACTCAGTTGGTCAGGTTTTGGTGTGTTGGTTACAAGGGCGTGTGTTCGAACCTCCCTAAGGCCAAAACCAATTTTTTTACCACTTTTCTTCTTCAATTTCTTCACAACTTTGACCAATCATTTCACTTATTAAACTAAATCATTTTCAATTCATTTTTTACACACTTGTTAATTAATATACATATTTTATGAATAATCAAAAAAATCACAAAAATATTATTTATTTTATATATTTTTATTAGGTTAAAAATGGTGTTGTTTTAAGTGTTTAAAATATATTTTTAATATATGTTTTATTAAAAATTTCAAAAACCTAATATTTCATGAGTGTTTTAGTGTTAAAAACCCTAATCATTTAGGTCTTAATTAGGTATAGATTTTGTCTGTACTTTAATTAAGTTGACTTTTGTCAATTTTCAAAACTGTATTTTCAAAATCTTCTTTCTGTTTTCAAAACATTCTTCTGGTATTTGAAGGGCATTATTCCCGGTGAAACTCTTCAGATACCTATGTGACCTATGTCCATCTTCACTTCTTCTGTTTTCAAAAACCATTAACTGTTTATACTATATATTCAACTGTTATCCACCAATTACTGTTGAGGCTCTGTATATAATTCTTCAATGGCCTCCACTCCATCCAGGTTAGGCTTTACAAGCTTTCAATTTACAGTCTTTATTTAAATTACTGTCAAATATAAACTGTACATATATTTGTTTAGAACTACGTTTGAGTGTAAACCCTAGGACAGTTAAACTATATATATATATATATATATACATATATATATAGATTTTGACTTTCACTCCTTCAAAATCAACTCGCAGTTCATATTCTCTTTCTAACCAAATGATGAACCCTAGATAGCACATAAAATAAAATTAAATGGTCTCTAAATCTAAATCGAGGTAATCAACAGAGGGTTCTAGTTCGGTACGCCTTAAGCATCAACTCTATAACAAGAGAAAGTAGAAAAAAATTGAAGAATCGAGGAAGTTCGTGGAGCTTACCAACGGTGATGACTCTTCAAAGTGCTCAAATGGAAACAAAAATACCAGAGGCAAGCTTCTTTATTTCCGGTAACCTTCCCCTACTCCTCTTCTATTTTAGGATTTTTTTTCTTCTCATTGAATTTCTTCTTCTTTCTTTGAATTTCTAGAATTAGAGCGTTTCTTGTGAGTTGTTCTTTCTTGCGTGAGATTAGAGAGTCGAGAGAAATGGAGAGCATTTATATTTGTATTCACTGAGAGGCTGAAAGTGATGATGATGAGAGTTATAGTGGCTAAGCTCTACTCCATTGAAGCTCAATGAGAGACTTCAATAGAGTTTTTGGTTCTGAGCGTGTGGTAAGGGTTAGGGTGGTGAAGATGAGAAAATTCAGAGAGAGTGGAAGGTGATTGAGAGAAGAAAGGTGAAGAGAATGGTTGGTTGAAGGGTGAAATTGGCATGGAGAGGTGAACAAAAATGGTGGAGCAGAGAGAATAGATGACGATGATGATGAATGAAGGTGAGAAAAAATGGTGGAAATGGCGTGAAGAACAAATATGGTGGAGAGCTTTGTGAATGAGTAGTGATTCGTTTATATAGTTTAGAAGAGGTTGAAGAAGTAGGTTATGGGGGAGAGGATTAGAGCCTTTGGATCAAACTTTTCTGTTTGACAAATGGAGGGTGAGATTGAAGTTAGTTATAGTTGGTTGCCAATTCTATTAGAGATGTTTTTCTGTTATAAGTTAGTTACAAATCTGGTTATGGTCAGTTGCTAATAGATTTTTGGAGGTTAGGATTTTGTTATGTTGGTTAGATGTTAGTAGAAATCTGGAAGTTAGTTGCATGTTTGGGAAAGGTTAGTTTGGATTAGTCAGGTGGTTATAGAGTAGTTAACAATTAGTTATAGGTTATCAACTCTGGTTTTTCTGTTAGACTCTTTGCTGAACCCAGTTTTTTATTGAATTATGAATCGTTTCTTTCTGGTGTTGATGTAAGTTTGAAACTGGATAATTGAATATGGATGAAGTATGTTGAATATATCTTCGTGTATGTTGCAGGGCCGGTTATACGTGCAGCTCTTGAATTGGTTCTGCATAAACTATTTGGATGAAGATTCAGTGCATTTGATTTGCGCATAACTTGCTCGGTCCGATTGGTATTATGCTGGGAGTTTTTATGAGTTTTTAATGTAATCAGTAGGTTAGTTGTTTGGTTTTGAGATAACCTAGATCATGAATGGATGATGTATTGTAGGTTTGTAATTTAATTGTGGGTATGATACATATGTAGGTGCAGGCGAGTCGCGTATTGGCTCAAATGCGGTATTTTCCTGAAATGTCAAAATGTGTCTGAATTGAATTGACCTTGACTGCTGTAGGAGTGCTTCTGACTTGAAGTATGATGTGGTTTGTAGCTTAGGCATTTGGTTTGAACAGTAGCAAGCGAAGTTAATGTTTTAGTCATCTGAATCTTTGTTATGACTGAATGACAGTTGAGCTGGTTTTGTATGTGTGTATTATGAACATGACATAAGATGAATGGATGTGTGTATTTGGTTTTGAATGGTTTATTTTATAGTTGTTTATGAATTATGCAGGTGGGGTTTTATGTATAGATTCGAAGCGATTTGGTGAATGCAAAGAGGCTTGGCATAGTTGGATGAGGAAAGTGGATCAAGGCTAAGGATAAAGTTTGAATATTAGGAGCAAGTCACCATAGGTTTAGGAATTTTTAGAATTAGGTCTAGAAATTTGGTTCTTTATAATGAATTTTGTAAGGAATGGATAGAATTGATGAATATATGGACTTGTGATGAAGTCTAATGGAGATAGCAATATGTAATGGTATTTGTCATGAAGTGTATTATGAAAGTTGTGTAAGTGCAAGCATATACTCATCAATTGTTATTGATTCATGGCAAACATCTTCATTGAACAAGTATCAAGCTACAAGTGAATGATATAAGGAAAAGCAAGATTTTGACACTTTTGGACATCTTAGGTCGACTCAGCACAAGCCTAGGTCGGCCTAGAATACTACATCCATATTGTGAAAGAAATTGGTCCAGTTAGGTCGAACCATTATGTCCATAGGTAGACGCAAACTGAAGGAAGCAAAAATGTTTCACTTCAGCTTCATTTAGGTTGACTCAACCAACTGCCTAGGTCGACCTAAAACTGATGAAAATCACAAGAATCAAAGTCAGCTGATTTTAGTTCAACCCAGAGTCCTGTCAGGTCGACTCAACTGAAGACAATTATCAAACTGCTGAATCTTTTCCATTTAGGTCGACCCAAGCAATGGAGTAGGTCGACCTTTCACCCCAAAATTTACCAAATTATGTGTCTGCCTTCAGCCAACTCTGCTAGCACCTATATATATCATTTTCAGCTAATTATTGAAGTCAACACCAACAACTGAAAGATACACAAAGTCTTCTCATCTTTTATCTTCTTCTCAACTCCAACACAACTACACATAACAATTCTGTGGTGGTCGTTTTGTTTACCTCCCCGTTTCACTTGCGAGGACGGCACGCTAGACCCTTCACGCGAAATTTGGAAGGAGAATGCGCCCGTGGTGGGATGAATTTTGTTTCAGTTCTTCCTACGATATCACACGAACTTTCTTATTTGTCCTACGAGTAGGAAAGGGGAAAAAAGATCTCAACTAAACCCTAGGAGTTTGCTAAGTGTGGGGATTCACCTAGACTAGAAATTCTGGAGTCCGGGAGGTCGGTTATACATAGGGAAGAGTTTAAGCACCCTACATATCTGTAGTACTCTACAGGAACCTTCTCTGTGTCATTTGTGTTTGTGTTTGCTAATGATTATTGGGAAAGTTTCTCCTTTGTGTTAGGAGAAGGAATTGAATTGATTAAAAGAAAACAGACAGACTGACTATTTTTGGTATTTTATTAGCTCGCTGAGATTCCTTGTGAACCTCATGCCTACATATCTCTAATGGAAGTCAGAGCTTAATGTAGTTCGGGGAACTAATTAATTATTAATGATTTTTGGTGCCTTGCTTGAAGCTCAAGGTTGAAGCTTGAATTAAATCTTTGTTTACAGTAAAGAGGCATGAAATCATCTTTACAGAGAGGTATTTCTACTATTCAACCACAAACATTAAAAGAGTGATAAAATAACTGGATTCATTTCATTAAGAGAGGGAGCCTACTTGGTTGATCAAGTATGACAGCCAACATGACTCTTGAATGAAAGAAAGATGCTCATCCAAATTAGGGAAAGTTAGCACATGTCTGGGTTTTACTGCCAGCTCATGCCTTTTAGAGTCCTAAATGGGAGACTTTGATTGAAATGATGTAATGTTTGTTTGTTTGAATGTGGTGAGATAGAAGAAAGATCTCTCTATAGAGATAAGCTATGTCTATCTACTGTATAAAAGATTTGTTTTTAGCTGGCTTGTATGAGGCCCAAGCTTGAGGCTTTTTGATTGATTGATTATTTATTGACTATGGGAGATGACTCCACTGTGGGTTAATTACAGGGAATTTTTGTGTTCTGTACAAAGCCCAGAATTGAGGCTGACTCTATTTGGAGAGTGTTTATTTGATGGATTTTTATTTGGTGTTCTGTACAAAGCCCAGAATTGAGGCTGACTCTAGCTAGGGAAAACATTATTTTCTGCCTTGTATGAAGCCCAAGGTTGTGGCTGACTGAGTATGAATGACTCTAATGGGGAAAAGATCCTAGATGTTAGGAATCTTTGACACATGAAATATGGTTTATTTTCCTTGTACAAAGCCCAAGGTTGTGGCTACTAAATGATGAAGGACTCACTGGGGAGACTCTATTATCTGCCTTGTACAATGCCCAAGGTTGAGGCTGACTATTAACAGGGGAGTTTTATTGTTTGGGTGCCTTGTATGAAGCCCAAGGTTGAGGCTAACTGTTTTTGTTGGTTTTGACTCTACTGGAGAGTTTATGTATTAAAAGACTGTTTTTTGGAAGCTAACCCTTTCCAGGGATTTTGACTCAGCTGGTAAGTTTATCCTTTTTTAAGACTGAGGTTTTTGGAAGCTAACCCTTTCCAGGGGTTTTATTTTGCTGGAGAATTTGTCTTTTGAAAAGAATGATTTTTGGAAGCTAACCCTTTCCAGGGATTTTTTTGTAAAAATGAAGGATTTAATGGAGGCTGACCCTTTCCAGGGATTTTACTGATGGCAGAAAGATTATCTAATTGAGACTTCTTGTTTAAAGCCTAAGATGAAGACTGACACTTGCTGAGGATGAGCAAATATGGATCCTAGACACTGCTAAGGAAAATTAATGAAGATAAGGGTGACAGAGACTGTCCATGCCTCTCATTCCAAAAGGTGTGCTCAATGTGAGATTGAGACAAACTTAGCTTGTTTAAAGTCTGGTTTAAATTGGAAGAAACTCACCAGGGTATGTTAAAAGGTGACTAAAGACATGTTCCTATGTTTATAAGAAACCTGATGGGTCCTTGTATACAAGCTCAAGAGGAAGCTGGAAATGCTTTTAAGAAGCCTGTGGGTCCTTGTACAAAGCCCACGAGGAGGCTAATCGAGGGTCCTTGTTATAGCACAAGAGAAAGCTATGTGGTTTTGAACTTATTTTGTCTCTAAGCAAATGGGTAAGAGGTTTCACCGGGAATAATTCCTCTTGGGTGGATGTGTCCTATTTTTTGGATTCTAAGGTTTTTGCCAAGATGTTTCACCGGGAATAGTTCATCTTGGGGGTTTGAACTACAGATCTCTAATTAGGAAAGAGCCTTCACCGGGAAGACATTCTCAATCCTAGGCCATATTCCTAAAATATATATATATATATATATATATATATATATATATATATATATATATAGTTTAACTGTCCTAGGGTTTACACTCAAACGTAGTTCTAAACAAATATATGTACAGTTTATATTTGACAGTAATTTAAATAAAGACTGTAAATTGAAAGCTTGTAAAGCCTAACCTGGATGGAGTGGAGGCCATTGAAGAAGTATATACAGAGCCTCAACAGTAATTGGTGGATAACAGTTGAATATATAGTATAAACAGTTAATGGTTTTTGAAAACAGAAGAAGTGAAGATGGACATAGGTCACATAGGTATCTGAAGAGTTTCACCGGGAATAATGCCCTTCAAATACCAGAAGAATGTTTTGAAAACAGAAAGAAGATTTTGAAAATACAGTTTTGAAAATTGACAAAAGTCAACTTAATTAAAGTACAGACAAAATCTATACCTAATTAAGACCTAAATGATTAGGGTTTTTAACACTAAAACACTCATGAAATATTAGGTTTTTGAAATTTTTAATAAAACATATATTAAAAATATATTTTAAACACTTAAAACAACACCATTTTTAACCTAATAAAAATATAGAAAATAAATAATATTTTTGTGATTTTTTTGATTATTCATAAAATATATATATTAATTAACAAGTGTGTAAAAAATGAATTGAAAATGATTTAGTTTAATAAGTGAAATGATTGGTCAAAGTTGTGAAGAAATTGAAGAAGAAAAGTGGTAAAAAAATTGGTTTTGGTTTCAATCCTCTGATGATGCTGAGCAAGATAGAATCGAGTTTTATCACTGATAGTACTTAAATTAAAGAGGTGGAGTTCAAGAACTTACCTCAGAAACTGAAGGTCGTGTGTGTGATGGAGGACTTCTGGGCTTGTGTGAATGATCCTAAAAGCTTCCTTGGGACTCAGTGATGCTAACTGGATGTTTATTGTGGCCTGAATCCTTCTGAATTGTTCTACTCGACTCCCTCGATTTGAGCTTCAAGTGAACATAGAGGATGATGAATCTGCAGTTACAGATGAGCTGCGACCATCTGGATAGCTCCACTACCTCCTATGGAACGTGTCTGGATGATTGACTTTGCTTGGAACCTCCTGAATTGCTCTGTGGACCTCCAACTGCAACAGCTCCAAAGTGAAAGCAACAATGGTGTTCCTCCACTTACAGAAGTGATCCAGGTGCTTGGATCACCTCAAATGAACCCCCTTGAGATGTTAGAATGCTTACTTTCCAAAGAGAAGCTCTGGTTTGAAGAAAACGATTCTTCTTGCCAAAGAGCTTTGAAAAACCATAAGCAAGCGAAGAGAAAGAGAAAGCAAGGAATATGGTTTCTTTGGTGTGTTTTCTGAATGAGAAAGAGCCCTCTATTTATAGGCAATTGATTCAGTACTGATTGAGAGAGTGAGCTTGCTTAGTGAAGTGAGTTTGGTTTCTTAGCCATGAAGGAATTTCAAGGAATATCCAAGAGTGATCATTGCATTTTCGAGCCAGCTCCCCATCCATTGATCCTATCTGATCTTAGGGAACATTTCAGATGCAAAGTGAACTCTAATTGGTTGGTGAGAAGATTCCTTGGGTGATTCATCAATTTGCCATAAATTCCCAAATGTAATCATTACATAATCACATGTTCTTGTTTTTAGGAATCTTCTCTAATCCTCATGCAATGATGAAATTGGATGTATGGTATGTTTTTAGATGTGTTATGGGTCGTGTAGCATCCATAAGTGAGGTTATGTGCACAAAATTGCAAAGTTCAAAAATGATACATGACCTATAATTTCACTTCATGAGGCCAACTTTGAACAAGCATAACTCCTAGCTCAAAATGAATTTGGAGAAGGTTGAGCACAATTTGGAAAGCCCTAAACATCTACTTGAAATCATTAGTTTGGAGTTTCTTCAGAATCATTTGGGAAATTTGTGAAAAATGAGCCCAAAGTTGGATGAAAACTAGGTTAAAAACACTTAGAAAAATTTCTAACTTTTTATAACCTAAAGCTTGAAAATTCCAAATCTCCTAAATGATTGATTTCTTGAAAAAAGTTGCATTGTAAGATGTTGTTTGATTTTGCAAGATCTACAACTTTCATGTTGGAAGTTTTTTGAGTTGTGTAGGTGAAATTTTGAGATCCCACAATGCCCTCAAAAACCCTAATTCCCGACTTTTTGCTCCTTGATGATTCTTCATGAATTTCTTTGGTCAAATGACTTTAATATCCATATATTGATGATATTGATCTTTGAAAGTCATGGTTTGACCAAAAATCTTAAAAGTCAAAGGTGATCCCATACAGTTGACTTTTTCAGATAAAGTGAGATTTTGGACTTTTGTGTGGAATCAAGATCTTCTCCTCAAATGAGTGATGTAAATGGGTCATATTGAGGTAATAGAGGTTCTTGAATCATGTCTTGAGTTTTGGATCCATGCCCTGATTAAAAGTCAACTATCCAGATGAATTAGGTCAAAAACCCTAATTGTCGACCAGATGAAATTGATGACTGTGGATCTTGAATTGAAGGGTAATGTCCAGTGAATCTTATTATATGGATCATTTGAAGATGATTGAAGACTTTAACAGATGTCCTGGAGCTTTTTAGGGTTTCCCAAAGGTGATCCCTGATTTCAGTCCTTGATAGGCTCAAAACCCTAGTTTGGTGACTTGAATAAACCTGTACTCAGATGACTGGGTGTCTAATCAATCATAGGGAATATAAAAATGAAGCTTTTGAGTCCTATGATTGTGTTGTAGATCAACTCTTTCATTGATTGATCCTTTGCCTGAGTCTTTCTTGTCTTTGAACATCCTCGATTAAATGCCAGATGAAGAAGTGACTGCTCTGAGCATTTGCTTTGACCTGATGAAGAGCCTGAGAATATGTCATCTCAGGGGGGGTCAAAAATTAGGGTATGACAGATGCCCCTATTTAAGTTTCTTTTATCCGGAGGGAGAGAGATTGATATCTCGATCTCTCCTGCGTGAAAGAGACTTAAATACCAAGAATGCCCGAATTTTGGGCGCTCCTGAGATGTTGTAAATCTTTGCATGAATTGATCCCGTTGTTGTTTTTGACGGGGATGATGACTTTGTTCTTGAAAGCGGATAAACTGTCTTCGAGATGAAAACTGCCATTTATCGGTTTATGCTGAGGAATCTGAACTATCTTCTGGACGAAGACTGTCATTCACTGACTCCTCTGGAGAGTTAACAAACTATTTTCCTGGGGGGAAAACTGCCATTTGTTCTTTCCTTAAGTACTAACCAGACAAACTATCTTTCTGGCGAAGGACTGCCATTTGTCGATTGCTAGGGGAATGAAAAATAAACAAACTGTCTTCTGTTGAAAAGAAAGACTGCCATTTGTTATCTCCGCTTAGGAGAAAGTGAGCAAACTGTCTCCTGCTGAAAGGGACTGCCATTTGCTGACTCTTGAAAAGGAATCTTTAAGCAGAACGAACTGTCTCCGTAAAGAAGGCTGCCATTCGTTATCTCTGCTGGCAAAAGTGAGTGAACTATCTTCTGTTGAAAAGAAGGACTGCCATTCAGCTCAACTTTAATAAAGAAACCGGAAACGAACTGTCTTCGTGAAGAAGACTGCCATCCGTTATCTCCGCTTGGGAGAAAGTGAGCAAACTGTCTCCTGCTGAAAGGGACTGCCATTTGCTAACTCTTGAAAAGGAATCTTTAAGCAGAACGATCTGTCTCTGTAAAGAAGGCTGTCATTTGTTATCTCTGCTGGCAAAAGTGAGTGAACTATCTTCTGTTGAAAAGAAGGACTGCCATTCAGCTCAACTTTAATAAAGAAACCTGAAACGAACTGTCTTCGTGAAGAAGACTGCCATTCGTTATCTCCGCTTGGGAGAAAGTGAGCAAACTGTCTCCTGCTGAAAGGGACTGCCATTTGTTGACTTTTTGAAAAGGAATCTTTAAGCAGAACGAACTGTCTCCGTAAAGAAGCCTGCCATTCATTATCTCTGCTGGCAAAAGTGAGTGAACTGTCTTCTGTTGAAAAGAAGGACTGCCATTCAGCTCAACTTTTAATAAAGAAACCTGAAACGAACTGTCTTCGTGAAGAAGACTGCCATTCGTTATCTCCGCTTGGGAGAAAGTGAGCAAACTGTCTCCTGCTGAAAGGGACTGCCATTTGCTGACTCTTGGGATTAAATCAAACGATTATTTTGTTGATTCCATGAGGACGAACTGTCTTCCCGAGGAAAACTATTGTTCGTTGTCTGCGGGGAATGTCACAAGCATACAAACCCGTATTCTTGGAGAGAATGGCCGCTTATCGCTCTGTTATGAACGTCCAAAAGTGGACCAACTATCTCATTTGAAGAAGATATCTACGTTGATTTTGCTGTGAGAGTGAACAAGCCATCTTTTTGAGGGAGATCCTCTTGTTGACCTGCTGGCGATTTTTCACAGTAAACAAACTATCTTTGCTCAGAAGATCACCATTTGTTAACCTGCTTGGGGCATTTGGGAGTATGAACCTTCTTTACAAAGGAGAAAACCCTTTCACGACTTTGCAGGGGAAACTTGTGTATATGCCCAAGTGACTTGGGTATTAACATGATCAAAGCCTAACTAGACTATGCTAATTACGCAAATATGATGTGAGACACGATATGAATATTATGATGGATATAAAGTGCAAAGTGAATATGAATAGAATTGTCGCGGATGTGAAATCCTATGATGCGACTTGAATCTTGTGATGATCAGAAGATGTCTTCTTCTTGTAGTTCGAACTCTGCTGGGAATGACTGGTTCATCAGTTGTCCACTGTTCGAAGTGATATGAATTGAAGTGAAGATCCGTCATCGGGAGATGTTCGCAAAGCGACCTCATGGGGAAATCTTGGTTCCCGGAGTCTCAACCGTTCTCGGAGCAACTGTTTACATTCTTCCTATTGTTTGTAAACCTCAGGAAGAAAATTTCACCTTTATTTTTTTGCAAGTAAATTCATTTTTTTTATTTTATGAAAACATTTCGTTTCAAGAAAATGACTGTTTTAAAAAAACGCATTTTAAGAAACTGAAAAAGACTCGATTGCAAGGAAAGGCATAAGGCTCAAATTATTATTTATGAAATGGTAATCAGCCAAATGCTTGATTCCCATGGAGTATTTACAAAGTTGGAAATTGGTAATATTCGGGAAAAGGGCTACGATGAAACGTGACGACCGTTATCTTTCCCTTCTACTCTGAGTTGCGCTGTATTCGTGCTTCGTAGAAGATGACCTACTGCTGATGAATACTCCGCTATGGATTTTTGAATGATCAAGTTTTCCTGAACACAGTTACTTGCCATATATCCCTAACTTTTGCGTAAACTACCCCTTTCGGGTTTTAAGTCTACCGGGATTGATTATTTATTTTTTTATGTCTCTAACTTTTGCCTGAATCGCCCTTTCGGGTTTTCGATTCACCGAGACGCTCTTTTTTGCCTAAGTCGCTCTTTGTGAGTTTTCAACTTAGCGAGTTGTTCTTTTAATTATTTAGGCGAAGTATTTCTTGACTGCGTCGACGTTCACAGGACGGGTGAATTCTTCTCCATCCATAGTCGTGAGTATTAAGGCTCCTCCTGAGAAAGTTCTCTTGACCACGTATGGGCTGTCATAATTGGGAGTCCATTTCCCTCTCGAATCTGTGAGAAAAGATTGAATCTTTTTGAGTACAAGGTCGCCTTCTTTGATTGTGCGAGGTCGAACCTTTTTGTCGAAAGCTTTCTTAATTCTTTGTTGATATAGCTGTCTGTGGCATAAAGCTGTCATGCGCATTTCTTCGATTAAGTTCAATTCATCGAATCTGCTTTGACACCACTCGGCTTCTGTTAATTTTGCCTCCATCAAAACTCTCATTGATGGAATCTCAACCTCTATGGGTAGGACTGCTTCCATACCATATACAAGGGAGAAAGGAGTTGCTTCAGTTGAAGTACGTACAGATGTACGATAACCATGAAGAGCATACGGGAGCATTTCATGCCAATCTTTGTAAGTGATAACCATCTTCTGAATGATTTTCTTGATGTTTTTGTTAGCTGCTTCTACAACTCCATTCATCTTTGGTCTGTAAGGAGATGAATTGTGATGTTCAATCTTGAATTCTTCACAAAGTTCCTTCATCATTTTGTTATTTAAATTTGACCCATTTTCAGTGATTATCTTGCTAGGAATACCGTAGCGACAAATGATGTGATTCTTGATAAACCTGACGACCTCTTGTCTTGTAACATTTGCATATGAAGCTGCTTCGACCCATTTGGTGAAATAGTCTATGGCTACCAAGATGAAGCGATGTCCGTTGGACGCTTTTGGCTCGATCATTCCAATCATGTCGATCCCCCACATGGGGAAAGGCCAAGGGGAAGAGAGTATGTTGAGAAGAGATGGTGGCACATGAATTCTATCGGCATAGATCTGACATTTGTGACACCTCTTTGCATACTGGTAGCAATATGACTCCATCGTCAGCCAATAATATCCTGCTCTCAGTATTTTCCTTGTCATGGTGTGTCCATTGGTGTGAGTACCAAAGGAACCTTCATGTATTTCTCTCATGAGTATTTCTGCTTCTTTTCTGTCAACGCATCTGAGCAGAACCATGTCGAAATTTCTCTTGTACAGAACATCTTCATTCAGAAAGAATCTTCCAGCTAACTTTCTCAAAGTCTTTCTATCTTTCTTTGACGTCCCAAGAGGGTACTCTTGCCTTTGAAGAAAGTTCTTGATGTCGTGATACAACGGTTTGTCGTCGATGATTGCTTCTACTGTGAAAACATGAGCGGGCCTATCCAGGCGCATAACATCGATCCGAGGAACGTCATTCCAATGATTTATCCTAATCATGGAAGAGAGTGTGGCTAATGCATCAGCCAAGTTGTTTTCTTCACGAGGGATGTGATGAAAATCTACTCTGTCGAAGAATGGTAACAATCTTCTCGCGTAGTCTTTGTAAGGAATTAGCCCTGGTTGGCGTGTTTCCCATTCTCCTTTGATTTGATTGATGACCAAAGCAGAATCTCCGTATACATCCAAGTGTTTGATTCTTAGATCCACGGTTTCTTCGAGACCCATGATGCAAGCTTCATATTCAGCCTCGTTGTTTGTACACTTGAAAGTTAATCTGGCGGTAAATGGAATATGGGTACCTCGAGGAGTATCAATGATTTCCCCAAATCCTCGTCCATAAGCGTTGACAGCTCCGTCAAAGATTAAGCCCCACTGGGATCCTATCTCAGGTCCTTTGTCTGGTAGTGGCTCGTCGCAATCTTTCATCTTGAGGTACATGACGTCCTCGTCCGGAAAATCAAAACTGGTTGATTCATGACCATTGAGTGGATGGTGAGCCAGGTGCTCAGCTAGGATGCTTCCTTTCACGGCTTTCTGTGCGTGATACTCAATGTCATATTCTGATAACAACATCTGCCAACGGGCAATTCTCCCAGTTAAGGCAGGCTTCTCAAGGATGTACTTGATTGGATCCATATGAGAGATCAAACAAGTAGTATGTCGAATCCTGTACTGGCGGAGACGCTTGGCAGCCCAGGCCAAAGCACAACACGTCTTCTCGAGCATGGAGTAGCGGGATTCACAGTCAGTGAATTTCTTGCTCAGGTAGTAAATGGCATGCTTTTTTCTTCTTGTCTCGTCTTGTTGTCCAAGGACACATCCCATGGAATCTTCTAAGAAGGTTAAGTACATTATCAAAGGTCTTCCTTCCACCGGAGGAGACAAAATGGGTGGTTCGAGCAGATATTCCTTAATGCTGTCGAACGCTTTCTGACAATCGTCTGTCCAGACGCAACTTTGATTTTTTTCGTAGAAGTTTGAAAATTGGAGCACAAGTTGCAGTCATGAGATATATGAATCTCGAGATGTAATTCAAACGTCCAAGAAACCCTCTAACTTGTTTCTCGGTTCTGGGCGAAGGCATTTCCTGAATTGCCTTGACTTTGTCTGGATCTACTTCAATTCCTCGTTTGCTGACGATGAAACCAAGGAGTTTTCCTGAGTAGACACCAAAGGTACACTTGTTGGGATTCAGGCGAAGCTGAAACTTCCGTAAGCGTTGAAATAACTTTGTCAGATTCTGTATTTGATCTTCCTCATTTTCTGATTTAGCAATCATGTCATCCACATAGACTTCCACTTCCTTATGCATCATGTCGTGGAAAAGTGTAGTCATGGCTCTTTGATAAGTTGCCACTGTGTTCTTTAGTCCGAAAGGCATAACGCGGTAGCAGAACGTGCCCCAGGGGGTGATGAAAGATGTTTTCTCCATGTCTTTAGGTGCCATTTTGATCTGGTTGTATCCCGAAAATCCGTCCATGAATGAGAAAAATTTGGATTTTGCTGTACTGTCCACCAACATATCAATATGTGGTAAAGGAAAATCATCCTTAGGGCTAGCTTTGTTCAAATCTCAGTAGTCGACGCACATGCGGACTTTTCCGTCTTTCTTAGGAACGGGAACAATGTTAGCTAACCACTGAGGGTATTCTGAGGTAACGAGGAAACCTGCGTTGATCTGCTTTTGAACTTCCTCTTTGATTTTCATAGCCATCTCTGGATGGATTCTTCTTAATTTTTGCTTGACCGGCGGGCACTCTGCTTTTAATGGCAAGTGATGCTCCACTATACTGGTATCCAACCCTGGCATGTCTTGATAAGACCAAGCGAAGACATCTGAGAATTCTTTGAGTAGCTGTATCAAACTCTCTCTGATCTCTGAACTGAGCGAAGCTCCAATCTTAACCTCTTTTCTGTTTCCATCGGAACCAAGGTTAATGATCTCTAGAGGCTCATTGTATGGCTGAATGGCCTTTTCCTTTTGTTGAAGTAACCGTGAAATTTCCTTTAACATTTTTTCGTCTTCTTCTTCCTCTGCCTCGAATACAGGAAACCCAAAGCTTGGAGAAGTCATACGATCGCACGTTTCAATAGGGTGTTTTATGATTAATCTGCATATGTGTGATAATTTTATTTAGACAATGAGGGAAGACTCGGTGTATGCATTTTATGGAATATTTTGATGTTGTTTAGGGTGTTTTTTAGGATTACCAATTTCCGAAAAAAGAAAAGGAAAAACTAACGATGGAACAAAATGACATTTTTATTTATTGACAGTAATTTCTTGAAACAAAGACCCTATAAAACAAAACTCTATTGCTTTGGGCGAAGCAAAGAGGGACATTTTCCTAAGAAATAGTAAAATGCAAAGCCCTATGAAACATCTCTTCACCCTGGGCTATGGTGAGAGGACAAAATAACGGTGAAAGTTCCTACTTAGGAGTGCGAACAACAGTTGTAACCTCAACAGCTGTCGAATAGTGGCGAACCCCATTGTGCACTAGGTAATCTGGAACCTTAGGCTTAAGTTGGCCTGTGGTAGGTCTTGATTTACCAACCACTGTCTTTGCAACAATCAGACGATCTTCTTCTACTTCAGCAGACTGAGCAGTGTGAGCATACCCATTTCCAAGTGGAGTATGTCGAACTTTCTTTTGAGGAAACTTCCAATCTTCTGAATGAAGAGACTCGTTGTCGGAGACACTTTCGAGATCATCCTCTTCTGTATTTTGGTCTTGCTCTTCTCCCAAGATGGCATTGACTCGATATGTATACTCTAAATCCGTAGCCTCAGAAGGTGACTTGGGGATATAATCCTCAATGATGACTTCACCAGTTGATGATGATGAATAGCAAGGGTTATATATCTCTTTCGGCTGAGTAAGGTACTCGTAATCAACGTCCCATCCTGTTGGAACGATATCTTCAAAAGAGGTTTTTGAACTTTCAGGAGCGGAGTATTTCACCATGTATTCGAATTTTCCGCTTGGCTCTCCTAATGTATCCCAAGTTTCTTCGGGGATAGGAGGAACTTCTTCTGATGAACCATGACTTCTGGTGGTGAAGCTGTTTGTAACTTCGTCACTGCTTGGCTGAGTCTCACTTTCAGATCCTTTAGTCGGATAACAGCAAAGTGGTTCAAACTCTGATAGGGAGACGTATCCTGTTTTGTTAAGATAGGATAGCCATTCCTCTTCATCGGTGTTTTCCGTACCGATGGTATTGACTGTTTGTTGAACAGGTTGAAGAAAACCTCCGCTGTGAAAAGTTTCTTGAATTGGAAGAACTACTTCAATTCCTGGAACAGCCTTTGATGATGTTGGAAAGAATCCAACTCCTGTTTTGTTCTTGTTGTTGGTAGGAATATTAATGTGCCCCCAACCACTGGTAGTGCCATCCTTTACTACTTGGATTGCATCTTTGTAGGAAGAAATAGACGCTGCTTTCTCTTTTCCTTTTTCCTTATCCAAGGAAAGTGCTTGGAATTTAGTTCCAACGACTTCTTTTGGTTCTATGTCGGAGAATGATGACAGGTTGCTGACGATCAGAGCTCGTTCTCCACATACGGTTACCAATTTGTCATTTCTTATGAACTTCAATTTCTGATGAAGTGTTGAAGTAATTGCCCCAGCCTCATGAATCTATGGGCGACCTAGCAAACAACTGTGTTGTGCTGGAATATCCATAACTTGGAAAGTGATTTTGAGCGTCTGAGGTCCAATAGTTATGGGAAGATCCACTTCTCCAAAAACTGACTTCCTTGATCCATCAAATGCTTTGACGATGACATGACTTTTTCTTAGAGGGTAATCTTCGAAAGATAATCTTGACAATGTTGATTTAGGCATGACGTTGAGAAAGGATCCGTTGTCTATTAGGACTCCTGTGAGTGTATCACCCATGCAGCCAACTGAGATGTGAAGTGGAAGGTTATGGTCCATCCCTTCTTCAGGAAGATCTTCGTCACAGAAACTTAGGTTAGTTGCGGCGGAGATGTTGGCAACGATGTTGTTGAATTGGCTTATTGTACCGCCAGGTTCTACGAAAACTTGTTCCAAAACATTCTGTAGAGCTTCCCTATGAGCTTCAGAACTCAATAGTAGGGAAAGAACAGAAATCCTAGACGGAGTATGTAGTAATTGATCTACAATGTTGTATTCACTCCTCTGGATTAACTTCAAGATCTCATCATTTTCTTTCGCTTGAACAGCATTGGTCGGATGATTGTCTTGCCTATGTGGTGCTTCTTCCGAAGGTTTCTCCACATTTTCTGTTGTTCTGTTGAAGACTCGTCCACTTCTTGTGACTCGACTAACATCAGCAATGTTGACAACAGACGGTAATGGTATTTCCTTACCATTTTCAATGAATGTAGCATTGTACTTGTATGGTATAGCCTTGCTGGACTCATACGGTACAGGACCTGGTAAGTAGATGACCAACGGAGCAATTGCTGTCTTCCTGCTGTCATACTTAACTTGCATTGGTTCAATTTGATTAATTTGAGGAGATACGGTAAAGACTTCGTCATCTTCTCTGTTGGCAAGAACTGTAATGGTATTGTCGTCTATCAGCTTTTGAATGTCGTTGCGAACACGCAAACATCCTCGTGAATTTCTTCGACAGATTCTGCATCTACTGTAAGCGTTGAAATCCGTTCCAAAATAGGCAAGTCCATTTAAAGTCTTATGGAACCTGACTACCGATCCTTCGAGATCTTCAACTTTGTAGATTTTGTACTCTCCTGGACATCCTTGGACCATGTTGACGTCGTGTTCAGTTCTGACTCGGATATGTTGAATCCATCCTAAGTCCATTTGTTCTTGTAATGCAGCTTGAACTACGGCACATCCTTGATTATTCTTTGGACAAATATCGCATGCGAAGTAGTTGTGAGGTGGTACGTGACCGTACCCACCTTGTTTAGCGTGCATCTTGACAAGATTTTCCCCTATCAGACGAATGTCGTAGATTTGAATGACATTGGGGTGCTGATCTATCAAACTCACTGAAGCTTCTTTATGCTGCGGCAAAGGATTTGCTTGGACGTTTGGATTAGTATCTTTGAAGGATAGCATTCCGCTCTTCACTAATCGTTGGACGTCAATCTTGAAACTGAAACAGTTCTCAATACTGTGACCTGGTGCCCCTTGATGATAGGGACAAGATTGGTCAGCCTTGAACCAAGGTGATGATTCATACGTTGGATCTGGAGGGCTCTTTGTCTGAATGAGTCCTTTCGCCAGTAGTGTTGGAAACAACTCCGTATACCGCATTGGTATTGGGTCAAGTGGAGGATACCTTTGAACCCGATTGTTGTAATTTGGAGGTCGAACCTGCTGCTGAGGTTGTTGCGACCTTTGTTGAATTTGTGGTTGCGAAACCTGAGGTTGATAAGCTGGCGCCGATTTAACAACCGGAGTTACTGTAGCAACCTGAGATTGAAGCCTCTTCTTTGCTTTGTGCAAGATATTGCCGACATCTTGATCCTTTTTCTTCTGGAAAGAACTTCCATACTTCCTTGGACCAATAGAAGATTCTGGTTCTTTGTTCAAACGACCTTCTCGAACTGCTTCTTTTAAACGTACACCCATGTTTACCATCTCGGTAAAGTCACTTGGCGCACTTGCAACCATTCGTCCGTAGTAAAATGGACTTAAAGTTTTGAGATAGATTTTTGTCATTTCTTTCTCTTCAAGTGGTGGACAAATTTGAGCAGCTACTTCACGCCATCTCTGAGTGCATTCCTTGAAGCTTTCTCTATCCTTTTGAGTCATGGCCCGGAGTTGATCTCTGTCAGGAGCCATATCCAGATTGTACTTATACTGTTTGACGAAGGCCTCTCCGAGGTCTCGAAAAGTACGAATCTCTGAGCTGTCCAAGTTCATGTACCATTTGAGTGCAGCACCAGTCAGGCTGTCTTGAAAATAATGAATAAGTAATTGTTGATTATCAGTCTGAGTTGACATTCTTCGAGCGTACATCACGAGGTGACTTTGAGGGCATGAATTCCCTTTTTACTTCTCGAATTCTGGTACTTTGAATTTGTGAGGAATCTTAACATTTGGAACCAGACATAGGTCTGCAGCATTCTTTCCAAATAGATCTTGTCCTCGGAGAGTCTTGAGTTCCTTCTGCATTTGCAGAAACTGTTCCTGGAACTCGTCCAATCTTTCATACACGCCAGCGTCCTCACTGGGAGCGTGATGATATACTTGTCCACCCTGTGGAGGAAAAGTATGCATAATCTGTTGTGTGAAACCCATTGTCGTTGCTCTTGGAACTTCAATTTCCAGAGGTTTGTAACCCTCCGGTGGTTGCATCTCCATTGTAGCTCTTGGAACTTCAGAACTTGGTGGTATGTACCCTTCTGGAATAAAGTTATACGGCATGCCCCAAGGTCGGTTGGGTGGCATGGTATACTGAGGAATAGGAGTAGAAACAATCTCGGAAACCACAATCCTTTGTGGTTCTTCTGGCGTTGGTCGATTCTGCGCAACTACCAGGGCTTCTACCATACTATTGAGCTTTTCAATAGCATCTTTGAGAGTATTAACCTCTTCTCTGAGTTCTCCATTCTCTTGCTCAAAGTCATCCATTCTTTTCTTGCGACTTGAACGAGTGTTGTATGGATGAGACAACTTGAAAGTCTTGGTTCACCTCCTTCTCCTCCTCTCTTTCTGGAGAAAGGAAAGTGACTATTAGATCCGCGACAATTCTCGTGTCAGTGCGTACGACTAAAGCGATGCATGATATGCAATTAAGTTAATATTTTTCAAGGAAACACCATAATTACGTTATGAAACATCAAACTTTTATTTAATTAAGCGAAAACGCCGTTTTTTACACATTTTGAAAAAAGAAATACACAGAAACTGAGAGAAAGGACTCTAAAACTTTGACGAAGAGCCGACTTCACGTTCTAACATCTTCTTCTGTTTCTTGAGCTGAGCGTTCTCTGACGTGAGCTGATCGATGATCCAGGAAGCAGGAGGGATATGATGAGAAAGTGACGTTTGTGTCACTTGTCGATCGAGCACTTCAAGTAACTCGTCCTTCCTTCTTAGGATGTTATGAATCTCAACGTTTTCCGTGTAAACGATTTGATACTTGTTCCTCCAAGCATTCCTTTCTGGGCATACCTTGTTTAATGCCTCTTGCAGTTTTCCAACATCAGTGGAGAAAAGGTATATTGGTTCCCTTAGGGGAATAGGTTCCTGACGCTGATATGGCATCCTGAGCTTGAATGCCCTGACGCGTACCCATTGAAGATAAGGATCCAGGGAGATGCAAAGATGTTTTCCTAACAATCTTCTCCCTTTGCTATGAACAAGACGCCAGGCTTGGACAATTTCCTTCTTTAGCATGTTGCCATGATCGTCGATGTTCTTGAAGAAAAGACCATCCAATTGAATACTACTTGGTATATTTTTCATGGGATAGCCGTATTGACGATGGGCTAAAGCTGGATTGTAACTGATTCCTCCCTTAGTTCCAATAAGGGGTACGTTGGGAAAACTTCCACAACTGAAGATGATCTTGGTTTCGTCGTTGTCAGGACTACACCACTCAATGTCTGAATGAGTGAGGGACATGATTTTCTGTGACCACTAAAGTCCATCCCTCATGTTCCAGAAAGTGCTAGACTTTGGTAGGTGCGAGACGAACCATTCGTATAACAACGGTACGCAGCATGTGATTAATCCTCCTCGCTGCAGGTTTCTTGAATGCACAGAATGATAGGCATCCGCAAGCAAGGTTGGAACTGGATTTCCAATTAAGAAGATTTTAATTGCGTTGATGTCTACGAAATCGTTAATGTTAGGGAACAAAAGCAATCCGTAGATAAGCAAAGCCAAGATTTCTTCAAAAGCGCTCATATCTTGGATGCTGACGAAGTACCGAGCTTGATCAAACAGGAATTTGGAGGGTAATCCTTGAATTCCTCCTCTACTCACCATATGAGTTTTGATGTCGACCACGTTCAAAGGAGTAGTTGCAGCAATGATGATATCGTCAGGATTCTTTTCCAAACCGGAGTACGGATCTTGCGCGTACACGGGTATTCCAATCAGACGAGAGTACTCCTCCAACGTAGGCATGAGTTGATAATCTGGAAAGGTGAAACAGTGATAAGTTGGATCGTAAAACTGTACCAATGTGGGAAGGACCCCATCCACAATGTTGGTATTGAGCAAAGGCAGAAGTTTTCCGTACTTCTCCTTGAAAGCCTGGGGGTTGACCACCAGTTTCCCTAGCTTTCCCAGTTCCTCGACCTGGGGAATCTTGAAGGTGTATCTCCTAGCTCTCTTTCTTCCATAATCCATGGTATAGATCCTTAAGTCCTTTCTCCGTTTCTCTCTTTCTATGAAGTTCAAAACGTTCGTTATTTAGTTTCCTTGAACAACGACTCGAAAAAGACTCTTTGGTTTTTTTAGTTATTATTAATGAATGATGCATGAATGCATGAATGCACACACAAGAGTTTTTAAACAAACATGGCGTAGAAGGGTATAGTGGTCATGAAGTCAAAACGCAAACCTCGCCCCAATGGTAAACTAAGGATAAGCATTTTTGTACCTGTAGAACGGGTTCTAGGGGTCTCAGAGTTTTTGCTCAATCTTAAAGATACGTTGACTGGTATCTATAAGAGAGTTTTCTCTGAGTGTAGTATCTGCGTGACAATTACTTTTGTAATCACCGCTCTACGTCCTAACAAAAGGCTTTAAGTGGGGTTAATGTGTTTCTAGGTCCTCCTGGTACAACTCAGTCTCGGAATGCATTGGCGCAGTTAATCACAACCAGCCAGGCAAATCCCAAGAGTAGAATTGGAAACCAAGATTAGAGGGTCTTCACCGGGAAGACATCCTCCATCCTATCTTATGTTGCACTCAAATCCGGGTATAGGATTTCTCACCACAAGGGGGAATTAAGCCCTTTCCCGATACAGAATAAACAAAATAAACAAATATAAATGCAGCAAACACATGAAATGAGACAGAGGTTAGGCAGGACCTCTCTTGTTTGAGGGGGAATTTGGCATCCCTAATTCCTCATTGGGGCTGGACCAGCAACAGGTCAACCATTGGTTTAGATGAAAAACCAAGGTTTTTAACACTTATATCCCCAGCAGAGTCGCCATTTTTCTGTGGTGGTCGTTTTGTTTACCTCCCCGTTTCACTTGGGAGGACGGCACGCTAGACCCTTCACGCGAAATTTGGAAGGAGAATGCGCCCGTGGTGGGATGAATTTTGTTTCAGTTCTTCCTACGATATCACACGAACTTTCTTATTTGTCCTACGAGTAGGAAAGGGGGAAAAGATCTCAACTAAACCCTAGGAGTTTGCTAAGTGTGGGGATTCACCTAGACTAGAAATTCTTGAGTCCGGGAGGTCGGTTATACATAGGGAAGAGTTTAAGCACCCTACATATCTGTAGTACTCTACAGGAACCTTCTCTATGTCATTTGTGTTTGTGTTTGCTAATGATTTTTGGGAAAGTTTCTCCTTTGTGTTAGGAGAAGGAATTGAATTGATTAAAAGAAAACAGACTGACTGACTATTTTTGGTATTTTATTAGCTCGCTGAGATTCCTTGTGAACCTCATGCCTACATATCCCTAATGGAAGTCAGAGCTTAATGTAGTTCGGGGAACTAATTAATTATTAATGATTTTTGGTGCCTTGCTTGAAGCTCAAGGTTGAAGCTTGAATTAAATCTTTGTTTACAGTAAAGAGGCATGAAATCATCTTTACAGAGAGGTATTTCTACTATTCCACCACAAACATTAAAAGAGTGATAAAATAACTGGATTCATTTCATTAAGAGAGGGAGCCTACTTGGTTGATCAAGTATGACAGCCAACATGCCTCTTGAATGAAAGAAAGATGCTCATCCAAATTAGGGAAAGTTAGCACATGTCTGGGTTTTACTGCTAGCTCATGCCTTTCAGAGTCCTAAATGGGAGACTTTGACTGAAATGATGTAATGTTTGTTTGTTTGAATGTGGTGAGATAGAAGAAAGATCTCTCTATAGAGATAAGCTATGTCTATCTACTGTATAAAAGATTTGTTTTTAGCTGGCTTGTATGAGGCCCAAGCTTGAGGCTTTTTGATTGATTGATTATTTATTGACTATGGGAGATGACTCCTATGTGGGTTAATTACAGGGAATTTTTGTGTTCTGTACAAAGCCCAGAATTGAGGCTGAATCTATTTGGAGAGTGTTTATTTGATGGATTTTTATTTGGTGTTCTGTACAAAGCCCATAATTGAGGCTGACTCTAGCTAGGGAAAACATTATTTTCTGCCTAGTATGAAGCCCAAGGTTGTGGCTGACTGAGTATGAATGACTCTAATAGGGAAAAGATCCTAGATGTTAGGGATCTTTGACACATGAAATATGGTTTATCTGCCTTGTACAAAGCCCAAGGTTGTGGCTACTGAATGATGAAGGACTCATTGGGGAGACTCTATTATCTGCCTTGTACAATGCCCAAGGTTGAGGCTGACTATTAACAGGGGAGTTTTATTGTTTGGGTGCCTTGTATGAAGCCCAAGGTTGAGGCTAACTGTTTTTGTTGGTTTTGACTCTACTGGAGAGTTTATGTATTAAAAGACTGTTTTTTGGAAGCTAACCCTTTCCAGGGATTTTGACTCAGCTGGTAAGTTTATCCTTTTTTAAGACTGAGGTTTTTGGAAGCTAACCCTTTCCAGGGGTTTTATTTTGCTGGAGAATTTGTCTTTTGAAAAGAATGATTTTTGGAAGCTAACCCTTTCCAGGGATTTTTGTAAAAATGAAGGATTTAATGGAGGCTGACCCTTTCCAGGGATTTTACTGATGGAAGAAAGATTATCTAATTGAGACTTCTTGTTTAAAGCCCAAGATGAAGGCTGACACTTGCTGAGGATGAGCAAATAAGGATCCTAGACTCTGCTAAGGAAAATTAATGAAGATAAGGGTGACAGAGACTGTCCATGCCTCTCATTCCAAAAGGTGTGCTCAATGTGAGATTGAGACAAACTTAGCTTGTTTAAAGTCTGGTTTAAATTGGAAGAAACTCACCAGGGTATGTTAAAAGGTGACTAAAGACATGTTCCTATGTTTATAAGAAACCTGATAGGTCCTTGTATACAAGCTCAAGAGGAAGCTGGAAATGCTTTTAAGAAGCCTGTGGGTCCTTGTACAAAGCCCAAGAGGAGGCTAATCGAGGGTCCTTGTTATAGCACAAGAGAAAGCTATGTGGTTTTGAACTTATTTTGTCTCTAAGCAAATGGGTAAGAGGTTTCACCGGGAATAATTCCTCTTGGGTGGATGTGTCCTATTTTTTGGATTCTAAGGTTTTTGCCAATATGTTTCACCGGGAAGAATTCATCTTGGGGGTTTGAAGTACAGATCTCTAATTAGGAAAGAGCCTTCACCGGGAAGACATTCTCAATCCTAGGCCATATTCCTATAATATATATATATATATAGTTTAACTGTCTTAGGGTTTACACTCAAACGTAGTTCTAAACAAATATATGTACAGTTTATATTTGACAGTAATTTAAATAAAGACTGTAAATTGAAAGCTTGTAAAGCCTAACCTGGATGGAGTGGAGGCCATTGAAGAAGTATATACAGAGCCTCAACAGTAATTGGTGGATAACAGTTGAATATATAGTATAAACAGTTAATGGTTTTTGAAAACAGAAGAAGTGAATATGGACATAGGTCACATAGGTATCTGAAGAGTTTCACCGGGAATAATGCCCTTCAAATACCAGAAGAATGTTTTGAAAACAGAAAGAAGATTTTGAAAATACAGTTTTGAAAATTGACAAAAGTCAACTTAATTAAAGTACAGACAAAATCTATACCTAATTAAGACCTAAATGATTAGGGTTTTTAACACTAAAACACTCATGAAATATTAGGTTTTTGAAATTTTTAATAAAACATATATTAAAAATATATTTTAAACACTTAAAACAACACCATTTTTAACCTAATAAAAATATAGAAAATAAATAATATTTTTGTGATTTTTTTGATTATTCATAAAATATGTATATTAATTAACAAGTATGTAAAAAATGAATTGAAAATGATTATTTTAATAAGTGAAATGATTGGTCAAAGTTGTGAAGAAATTGAAGAAGAAAAGTGGTAAAAAAATTGGTTTTGGCCCTACGGAGATTCGAACACACGCCCTTGTAACCAACACACCAAAACCTGACCAACTGAGCTACGCGCTCAGTTTGTATAACATACACAACGAATTAATTATATTTTAAGAAGACCCAGGAGATTCAAATTTGCGCGCCACCATCTTCATCTTCAACCTCGAGCTCAAGAATTTGAATTTTCTAACTCTCTCATTTCTCAACCAAATGGCATGATGTAAACATCAATCTTGTTCCAAATTTCCTCACGAGTTCAAATATGTAACTAACATTTATTTATATTAGCTATAACTATCTAATTTCTCAGAGAACTCTAAGAACACATGAACCCTAAATTTGAAATTAAATGACAACCAAGATGAATAAATGAATGATGATAGAGGGTTTTCAATCCTCTGATGATGCTGAGCAAGATAGAATCGAGTTTTATCACTGATAGTACTTAAATTAAAGAGGTGGAGTTCAAGAACTTACCTCTGAAACTGAAGGTCGTGTGTGTGATGGAGGACTTCTGGGCTTGTGTGAATGATCCTAAAACACTACAACGCGCAAGGCTTTTAAAAGCGCTTTTTTTGGCCTTTAACAGCGCTTTAAAGCGCTGCCAAAGCCAGCGCTGGCATAGGCTACGAAAGCGCTTTTAAAAGCGCTCTGGTAGGCCCCCCCTATAAGAGCGCTTTTCTGGAAAAAGCGCTCTTGTAGGCCCCCCTTTAAGAGCGCTTTTCAGGAAAAAGCGCTCTGGTAGGCACCCCTATAAGAGCGCTTTTTTCAAAAGCGCTTTCGTATGTTGCGTTTTTTTTTTTATGCTTTTTATTATTTCTAAACCTGCAATTTTGGCAGCAATATTTTAGAACCTGTAATTTACTATTTTTTGGCAGTATTTTTTCATGAACCTATAATTTATCATTTCAAATCGATATATACCATTATAATCGATATCGATTATATACAAAAAGTATTATATTATATACCATTAATGTAAATCAAAATACATATATACATATTTCTAAACCAAAACAACTAAACCAATTCACATATTTCTAAACCAAAACAACTAAATGGGAAACAACTTCCGAGTTCTTATGCAACCAATGTACGCTTCCTGTATTATCTGGAGCTATGTTGTATTGATGCTTTAGTGGAGAACCAGTAGTCACCTGAGCTATGTTGTATTGTGTCACAGAATATGAATCAAATAACTGTACCCCGAACGATCCTGCCACAGAAGGCTTCGGGGTACATTACTTGATTCTTATTCTGTGGAACATAATCGGCAGGGGCACATTGTGTTCTATCCTTTACCAGTCCATCCACTGTTTGAAGCTCAACCTACAATAGAAAAACGTGATTATTTACACAACATTCACATTCTCAATATTTTCTCTATCAACCAAAAATTTCCTCATCTCCGAACAAAAGACAAAATAGTTAATAAAAATAGTGCTATACCAGAACAGAAACCAATATAAGAAATCAATTAACAACCACATGCACATAAAAATAGTTTTTGATAAAAGAACAAGTCAATTGAGCCAACAACCAAAAACCCTAAAAAAAATCAGCCGTAGAGCCGTAGAGCCAACAACCAAAAACCCTAAAAAAAATTATGTTCATCATCTTCGAAAAACCTCTCCAGAAACTGTAAATACATTGTTCATATTCATCCAACAACAATCACAATACACAGCCGCAAACACTAACCAAAACCCTAATTGTTCATCTTTCTCATACACGCAAACCATTCATCAGAAACAAAACCATTCACAAATCATCATCAAACATAACCAGACAAACATTCATCAAACCCAAACATTTGTTCATCACTTTCCTAATCAAACAAACCCTTCAGAAATTTGAGAGAGGAAGAGAGAATAAGAAATAAACTCAGAAAGGTCTCACCCGGTTTTGGTTTGTAGATTCAGAATCGAAACCGAACTCAGCAACAACACGAACCTCAACTCACCATAAACTCGTGTGTTTTGGATCTGAAAGGAAGAAGAACGGCGGAGGTTGCTAGGGTTTCGGAGAGAGGACGGCGGAGCAACGAAGGAAGAAGAAAGATCTGAAACAAAACGCGTGTGTTTGTAAAATATATAATTTTTTAAATGGGCTACCAGAGCGCTTTTCAAAAGCGCTTTAATAACACCCCCTACCAGAGCGCTTTTATCCCAAAAGCGCTTTCGTAGCACCCACCCTATAAGAGCGCTTTTAAAAGCGCTTTCATAACCCCCCTACCAGAGCGCTTTTTAAAAGCGCTCTCATACCCCCCTACCAGAGCGCTTTTTAAAAGCGCTCTCATAACTCCCCCTACCAGAGCGCTTTTTTTGCATCATTTTTCCTTGTTTATTAATTTTGTTTTTAGCGAGCCCTACGAGAGCGCTTTTGCTAAAAGCGCTTTAGTAGCTGCGCTGCTACAGCTTAAATTTGGCGTAGTGAAAGCTTCCTTGGGACTCAGTGATGCTAACTGGATGTTTATTGTGGCCTAAATCCTTCTGAATTGTTCTACTCGACTCCCTCGATTTGAGCTTCAAGTGAACATGGAGGATGATGAATCTGCAGTTACAGATGAGCTGCGACCATCTGGATAGCTCCACTACCTCCTATGGAACGTGTCTGGATGATTGACTTTTCTTGGAACCTCCTGAATTGCTCTGTGGACCTCCAACTGCAACAGCTCCAAAGTGAAAGCAACAATGGTGGTCCTCCACTTACAGAAGTGATCCAGGTGCTTGGATCACCTCAAATGAACCCCCTTGAGATGTTAGAATGCTTACTTTCCAAAGAGAAGCTCTGGTTTGAAGAAAACGATTCTTCTTGCCAAAGAACTTTGAAAAACCATAAGCAAGCGAAGAGAAAGAGAAAGCAAGGAATATGGTTTCTTTGGTGTGTTTTCTGAATGAGAAAGAGCCCTCTATTTATAGGCAATTGATTCAGTACTGATTGAGAGAGTGAGCTTGCTTAGTGAAGTGAGTTTGGTTTCTTAGCCATGAAGGAATTTCAAGGAATATCCAAGAGTGATCATTGCATTTTCGAGCCAGCTCCCCATCCATTGATCCTATCTGATCTTAGGGAACATTTCAGATGCAAAGTGAACTCTAATTGGTTGGTGAGAAGATTCCTTGGGTGATTCATCAATTTGCCATAAATTCCCAAATGTAATCATTACATAATCACATGTTCTTATTTTTAGGAATCTTCTCTAATCCTCATGCAATGATGAAATTGGATGTATGATATGTTTTCAGATGTGTTATGGGTCGTGTAGCATCCATAAGTGAGGTTATGTGCACAAAATTGCAAAGTTCAAAAATGATACATGACCTATAATTTCACTTCATGAGGCCAACTTTGAACAAGCATAACTCCTAGCTCAAAATGAATTTGGAGAAGGTTGAGCACAATTTGGAAAGCCCTAAACATCTACTTCAAATCATTAGTTTGGAGTTTCTTCAGAATCATTTGGGAAATTTGTGAAAAATGAGCCCAAAGTTGGATGAAAACTAGGTTAAAAACACTTAGAAAATTTTTTAACTTTTTATAACCTAAAGCTTGAAAATTCCAAATCTCCTAAATGATTGATTTCTTGAAAAAAGTTGCATTGTAAGATGTTGTTTTATTCTGCAAGATCTACAACTTTCATGTTGGAAGTTTTTTGAGTTGTGTAGGTGAAATTTTGAGATCCCACAATGCCCTCAAAAACCCTAATTCCCGACTTTTTGCTCCTTGATGATTCTTCATGAATTTCTTTGGTCAAATGACTTTAATATCCATATATTGATGATATTGTTCTTTGAAAGTCATGGTTTGACCAAAAATCTTAAAAGTCAAAGGTGATCCCATACAGTTGACTTTTTCAGATAAAGTGAGATTTTGGACTTTTGTGTGGAATCAAGATCTTCTCCTCAAATGAGTGATGTAAATGGGTCATATTGAGGTAATAGAGGTTCTTGAATCATGTCTTGAGTTTTGGATCCATGCCCTGATTAAAAGTCAACTATCCAGATGAATTAGGTCAAAAACCCTAATTGTCGACCAGATGAAATTGATGACTGTGGATCTTGAATTGAAGGGTAATGTCTAGTGAATCTTATTATATGGATCATTTGAAGATGATTGAAGCCCTTAACAGATGTCCTGGAGCTTTTTAGGGTTTCCCAAAGGTGATCCCTGATTTCAGTCCTTGATAGGCTCAAAACCCTAGTTTGGTGACCTGAATAAACCTGTACTCAGATGACTGGGTGTCTAATCAATCATAGGGAATATAAAAATGAAGCTTTTGATTCCTATGATTGTGTTGTAGATCAACACTTTCATTGATTGATCCTTTGCCTAAGTCTTTCTTGTCTTTGAACATCCTCGATTAAATGCCAGATGAAGAAGTGACTGCTCTGAGCATTTGCTTTGACCTGATGAAGAGCCTGAGAATATGTCATCTCAGGGGGGGTCAAAAATTAGGGTATGACAACGTCCATGGAAAGGAATTGAAGGTTCCTAGTAGGTGAAGATTTGTGGGGTTATTGGTGAATAAAGTCTGCGGATTTTGTCCTCCAAGATTGGTGAATTTTTGGGGTTTTTATCAAGAGGCTTAATCAACGATTTAGCTGAGTGTAGAAGTTGAAGAACAAAGGTTCGATCAATTCACAAAACTGCAGAAAGGGAATCAACGACAAGCTCTTGGAAGATACTTGATCTGGCTCAAGATCAAGGGGAAGAAGATACAAAGAATCAACATATTCGGTTTATCGTTATTGCTTTGTTATCTTCTTGTATAAACTCTTTTCAATCATAATGAAAGACATCCCAATTCCTGTTTGGAATTGGGGGAAGATGTAGTCGTAGCGAGGACGATCAACGAACTTTCTGAACAAATATCGTGTTCTTTATCGCTTTTATCTTTTCGATTACGTTGTGCTTTTTTCTGGTTATAATCGCAAATTGATTAACGAATCAAAGTGTTAAACTTGTGTGATAAAATTCTGCAAACACATCACAAGTCACAACACATTGATTCACAACTCAATTTGAGTATTATACACCACGTGTTTGATATATTGCTTCTTTCGTTAATCAAAGTCATTGCAAACAAGCGTATCCAAGTTAAACACTTAAACGATTTATCGCAACATAACTTGTTGATTCTCTAATAGTATTTCCATCTTCACATCATAATCAGTTTGTGGTTTAAAAACATATTTGATCCTTCCCGTATCGGTTCCGAATAGACGCGAGTCGATCCCTAAACGCTTTCGCCATATATTTTAAGAAAAATCTGAATAAATTCTGAGATATCTATTCACCCCCCTCTAGATACGTAAGCCAAGCGTCTAACAAGTTGTTCATTTGAATTTTGTATGAATTTTTTATGAATTGCGGCAAAGTTGGTCATTACAAACCGGACTATCCATATCTCAAGAAGGAGAAAGACAAGAATCAAAGCAAAACTCACAACAAACCTAGAAGAGCTTATATAGCATGGGAAAGCGATTCCTCAAGTGAAGACTCATCAAGCGATGAAGAGGAATCTGCAAACTTATGTCTTATGGCTCATCAACACAAGAAAAAGAAACGTGTAATTCATCTTAAACCTGAACTTGTAGATAAGGTATCTCAAGCTCAATTAAAATTAGCTTTTGAAGAACTACATAGAGATGCAATTGAGGCTTTCAAAATTTTGGCCTGAAATAAGAATTTTTTTTCATATCTTGAATCAAAAGCTGAGAAGACCGAAAAGAACATGAAAGCCTTAAAATAATCTATGTTAGATATTCAAAAGAATAAAGTTGAGGAAGATCCTCCATCATGGTTTGGTTGTGAGACATGTCACATTTGGCAAAAAGAGGTAAGAGATCTTAATGCCAAATTAGATAAGGCTCTACAACCAAAAGTGACTTTTGCGGTTGATCCTAATAAGTTCAAAAGATCGTATACTCCTTTATATAGCAAATACACTTTTGTACCAAAAGTATCAACTAGCAAACCAACATATTCTCATCATATTATTTGTTACTATTGTTGCAAAAAAGGACACACCTTTGAAAAATGCAAATTTAGGAGGATTCTAATTCCTAAAGGAGTATTTCAATGGTTTCCTAAGTGCAACAATTTATGTAATCACTACCAAGGACCCAATGAAAATTGGGGACCTTCCACTCTAAATTAATTTTGCATGAAAAGTGTCTTGACATTGCCGAAAGGTTGTGGTTCCTTGATAGCGGATGTTCACGACACATGAAGGGAGACATATCACTTTTGTTGAGTTTCATGCAAAGAAAAGGGGGTATGTCACCTACGGAGACAACAATCGGGGAGCTATACTTGATAAAGGAAGTGTAGGTAACCCATCTACCACAACCATATCTGATGTATTACTAGTAGAAGGTCTTAAACACAATCTCTTAAGTATTAGTCAATTGTGTGACAAAGATTTCAAAGTAACTTTCACAAATTCTGGTTGCACAATCAAACATATTAAGAAAAGAGACATTGTGTTTAATGGCACAAGAGTAAACAACATATATATGCTAAACTTGGACTAAGTTTCTAAGTCAAATGCCAAGTGTCTTAATGCCTTAGGCGAAGACTCATGGCTTTGGCATAGACGTCTTGCTCACATAAACTTTGACTTACTAAATAAAGTTTTCACAAAGGATTTAGTAATCGGCTTACCAAAAATAAAGTTTTCAAAAGATCATCTATGTGATGCATGTCAAAAGTGGAAATAAACAAAAGTTTCTTTTAAATAAAAAAATGTGGTTTCAACATCACGACCTCTTGGACTTCTTCACATGGATCTCTTTGGCCCTTCAAGGACTAAAAGCATAGGTGGAAATATCTATGGTTTTGTCATTGTCGATGATTACTCTAGATTTTGTTGGACAATCTTTCTACATAGTAAGGATCAAACATTTCCAGCATTTACTCCATTTGCAAGGTTATGTCAAAACAAAATGAACACCAAAATAGTTGCAATCCGTAGTGATCACGGTGAAGAATTTGAAAATTATCATTTTGAAAAATACTGTGATAAACATGGAATTGATCATAACTTTTCAGCTCCTAGGACACCACAACAAAATGGTGTGGTCGAACGTAAAAATCATGTTCTAGAAGAGTTGGCAAGAACAATGCTCAATGAAGGAAATCTACCTAAATATTTCTGGGTCGATGCTATTAGCACCGCATGTTATGTTTTGAATAGGATACTAATTCGTCCTATACTAAACAAAATGCCATATGAACTATTAAAAGTTAGAAAACCTAATGTGCCACATCTCCACGTATTCGGTTGCAAATGTTTTGTGTTAAACAACAGTAAAGATAACCTTGGTAAATTTGACGCTAAAGCGGACGAAGGCATATTTCTTGGTTACTCTCAATCTAGTAAAGCATATAGGATTTACAACAAAAGACTACTTATTGTTGGAGAGTCAGTTCATGTGTCCTTTGATGAATCTTACTCAAAATGTGTCGAGAAAGGTATCTCTTTTGATAGTGCAGGCCCATCTACTGAAGATATTGTCAAGGAAAAGGAAGAAGAAAGTGAGATTATCAAAGCTGAAGATGCTAAGGAAGAGAAAGATGAATCTCATGATAGCGTTGAAAAAGAAAATATCTCAAGCAATGAAGAACTTCTAAAGGCCTGGAAAAACTTAAAAGATCATCCAATTGACAACATATTAGGTGACATCTCAAAGGGCGTTACAACACGCTCCAAGATAAGTAACTTTTGTCATCATTTTGCTTTTGCTTCACAAGTTGAACCGAAAAACGTAAAAGACGCATTACTTGATGAGCATTGGCTAATGGACATGCAAGAAGAATTAAACCGGTTTAAAAGGAATGATGTATGGGACCTTGTCCCTCATCCGGGAGAACATCAAGTAATCATCACTAGGTGGGTTTTTCGTAAAAAATCATGATGAAAACGGAGTTATTACTAGAAACAAAGCTAGGTTGGTAGCTCAAGGCTACAATCAAGAGGAAGGTATTGATTATGAGGAGACATATGCTCCCGTAGCACGTCTTGAGGCAATTCGCCTCTTACTTGCTTATGCTTGCTCAAAAGACTTTAAGCTTTTCCAAATGGATGTTAAAAGTGTTTTTCTAAATGGTTATATTAATGAAGAGGTCTATGTAGCTCAACCACCCAATTTTGAAAATTATAAGTATCCAACTCATGTTTACAAGTTAAAACGTGCTTTATACTGTCTCAAACAAGCCCCTAGGGATTGGTATGAGCGTTTAAGCAAAATTCTACTTAGTCAAGGATACTCTAGGGGTAAAGTTGATACTACTCTCTTCATTCAAAGAAAAGAAAAAGATATACTTCTGGTTCAAGTTTATGTAGATGATATAATATTTGGGTCAACTAATGCAAAACTTGTCAAAGAATTTTCTAAGCTTATGCAGAGTGAATTTGAGATGAGCCTCATGAGGGAATTGAACTTCTTCCTTGGTCTACAAATCAAACAACTAAGTCATGGAACTTTCGTTAGCCAAACTAAATATTGCATAGAATTGCTAAAGAGATTTGGGATGAGTGAGGAAAAGGAGATTGACACACCTATGGCCACAAATGGTAACCTAGACAAGGATGAAAACGGTAAAGAGGTTGATGTAAAATTATACCGAGGCATGATAGGCTCTCTATTGTATCTCACAGCCTCAAGACCGGACATTATGTTTAGCGTATGCATGTGTGCAAGATACCAATCGTGCCCAAAGGAATCACATCTAAAGGCTGTAAAAAGAATTCTATGATACCTCCGTAGAACTACCGCATATGGTCTATGGTTTCCTAAGGGAAATGAATGCTACTTGGTGGGATTCTCCGACTTCGACTTTGCTGGATGCAAATCTGACAGAAAAAGCACTAGTGGCACATGCCATCTATTCTCAAATTCATTGATAAGTTGGCACAACAAGAAACAAGTATTAGTCGCGTTATCTATAGCTGAAGCAGAATACGTAGCTGCCGGAAGTTGCTGTGCACAGATATTGTGGCTCAAACAACAGCTTATTGATTTTGGCATCAAACTTGACCTCATACCAATCATGTGTGACAACAAAAGCGCCATCAACTTAAGCAAAAATCATGTTCTACATTCACGAACCAAGCATATAGAAATAAGGCACCACTTCTTAAGAGATCATGTAGAAAAAGGGGAAGTTGTGTTTGAACATGTTGAGAGCAAGAAGAAATTAGCGGACATCTTCATTAAACCTCTTGCAACCGAACCTTTCTTCAACATTCGCAGAGAATTAGGGATATTGGATATCTCTAATTTGAGCTAAATCTGGTTATGACTATCTATTTATATTCTCGTCTATCTATTATTTATTTTAATGCTAACATTCTTCTCTAGTGTGAGAATAGTACGCAGCCTGTCACGGATCGTGCTACATTGATCAAAGGAACATCCTATCACTTATATCATGATGACAAGATATCAGAAGATCAAGAAAGCGGTAACATGTTTGTTGTTCACTTCCAAAAATATTATTGATTCTGTAATATGTAATCAATTAACATAATTATAGTGACATCCTATGTGCTTCTCATCTTTCTCAACCACATATAGATTGTTCATCACGAGCATAATGTATCAAGTTTAAGAATCACAAAAATTAACATTGCATTTGATAGATTAAGCATACATAGCCAATTCTTGAGTATTTGTTGCAATCCATGCATTTTGAGTCGACCCAAACTGCTTATACGTCGACCTATTGAAGCTGTTTTTAAAAAGGAGAAAATAATTGCCAATTACGTCGACCTAATCTATCTCTAGGTCGACCTACTCTATTGTCAATTAAAAGATGCAGCTACTGCGTCGTTTAGGTCGACACAGACTTCTCTTGGGGTCGACGCACTGAGACTTAAATTCCCAAATTTGGGCTTTTAGGTCGACCCGGCCCATGCACTTGCATTCTTCATTCATTCATAATACATCATCCTCTCCCTCAACCCTAATATCTCCTACAGAAACCTAAAATCTTCTGACATCAAACCTCTCAAATTCTAAATCAACATCATTTGCTTAAACATCTTCATTCAATCCATCTCAACACCATGCCTTCCAAATCAAGATAAGGAAAAGAAGTCGCATCCGGATCCGCCTCTCGACCGGTAAGTGCTCTTGCCCTTTTTCATCCAGATTGTAAGGCTGAATTTGAGAAATATCGTCTGAAAAAGAAGATTATTAAGCAGTATGTGTACAACCCTAAGGTAGTCGACCGTATGAACATTCCGGAAATTACTAGTTTAGTTCAACATCAGAATATTGGTCCACAGTTGGAATGTGATACCGTATATAATGAGGATGTAGTTCGTGCTTTCTATGCCGGTTTACAGACGATTGATGGATGTACTTTTCGGTTTAAGATGGGCTCGCGCTCACACTTTGTTGATAAACCAGTTTGGGTGAGTATTTTTGGTCTTACCATGACAGGTGATGAGTTTCGTATAGCGGATGGTGATTTTCCCGTAAATTATGATCATATGGCTTACATGCGATCAATTCTCAAGGACCCAACAATTCTTGACAAGCCAAATGAAACCATAACTGCATGGAATCTCAAGAGAAATCCTAGACTTCTAAATTGGATTATCTCCCGTATCATTCGACCACGGTCGGGTGGATACTCTAGGATTGAAAGGAATGAGATAATATTGATGTACTTGCTGGAAAATAGGACTCATGTTCACCGGCCACACTTTCTGACAAACAAATTCTATGAAGTCAAGCAGAAAACCACTGCTTTATGCTATGGATCTATAATCCAGAAGATAGTGAATCACTTCGGTATGATAGTTGATGGGCTGACATACATGAGAATCAAACCTCCTCAAGAATTCTCCCAAACCACCTTAACTCTTATGGGGTACCACTGGGACCCAATGAAGAAAGCATACTATCTAACTCAAAAGGTCACCGGAAATATCATCTACAACTATGATGATCCTGCTGAATTTAGTCCACAAGGAGGAAATGAAGAAGAAGAACCTGAATTAGACATGAATATCGATGATGATCATGTCATGCAAGATGTTCCTCAAGGTGTGAACTCAAATTGGCACTATGTACCACCTCAAGAAGAGGAAATCCCTTGGGGGTATACAGCTCCGCCATAACCTGATCAATCTAGTATCATCACCATGCTGGAAAATATGCAGCTTCTTAAACAACAACCTATGATGCGCAACAGCTACAGTTTGAGAATATGCAACAATTCCAACAAGAGCGCTACAATGAGCAACAAATTCAGTTTAAGAATATGCAGAGATTAGCTCAGGAGCATAAAAGTGACTTTGAAACGTTTGCTTACAATCTCACTGAAAGACAAAACAGGTTTGAGGAAACGGCAAACAATCGTCATGCAAACTTGAGTCAAAACTTCAACATTCTCAATAGGAGTGTTCTTGAACTACTTGAGCAGGTTGAAGAGGATCGTCCTCAAGGATTTCAAAGAGGAAGAGGTGGCCGCTACCATGGGAGAGGAAGACATTAGGAGAGCATTGCATTCCATTAGTCAATAGCATTGCATATCATATCATATCACTTTCTTATGTTTGCTTTATCTTGACTATATCGGTGTTTTGTAATTGTGACCTACTTTAACCTTGGCCAGTATAATCTAGTATGTTCTTTTTATCTTGATTATTATTATTCTGTGTGCTTTCTCATATTACCCTCTGTTATACCCCAAAATTTGCCCACGTCTTTTTTCAAGAAAAACTCCAATCTAAAAATTAAGAGTTTCATATAATCTTGGATTTTCATATCCTGATTTATGAATACTTGGTTTTTAGAATTTTTCTTATACGGTATCTTGGCTCGCTGTTGGATTTATTCTTACACAAACGCCAATTACTGTTTATCACTTCACACACGCTATTTATTTGATATTTATTTTCAGATAGATAGTACTGACGCAATTGGTACAGATTTATATCTTTTGCAGGTGCATAGTCCGGGGATTCAGACTGTACTGGTAAACAAAAACAAAAAAATAATATTAACTTTGACTGTTGAATTTTCACTCTAAACAGTCAGTTGACAGTCAAACCGCAGACAGTGCAATTCTCTGTGTTTTGTACCATCAATCAACTCAAACTTTTGCATTCCAAAATTCCAAGATTTTTGTTCTAGAAGTCTTCTGAATATCACATGATTAGCAGAGACTCAGCATTGCACAAAAATCAGGTACGCTTAACTGTCTCCTACACAAACAGTCCCTAATTAGGGTTTATTGTTTTTTTCAGGAGAAACAAGTTTTTGAGACCTCAAATGGATTTCATGGACCTCCATATATCTCAAAGTACCATCATACAAATTTTCAAACTTCAATTCACTCAGACGCACCGTCAGCAGCTCAAACAGTCAACAGACGACCCGTTTGACCAAAAAGTCAACAAATAGTCAAAAATGATTTTTTTTTGTCAAAGATCATATTTTGTCAAAGGATTCATCATTTGATCATTGGATGATCATAATTCATCAAGGAAAGATCAAAAATCAACAAAACCCTAAGTTTCAAAATTAGGGTTTTCTCCTAAAAAGTCAACTGAACTTTGACTGGTCATAACTCTCTCATCCTTCATCCAAAAAATTCAAACCAAAGCTCATTTTGAAGGAAATTCAATTATCTTTCAAATGCAATTGATCCCATGGTCATTAGGTTCACCATTTGAAAAATATGAACCACGACATTACAGGTCATTTTCAAAGTCAACAAAAAGTCACTTTTTTCAAAAGGACACACAAGGAGCATCAAAAATCATTTTGACATGAGACCAAAGAAATTGGTTAGAGGACTCTTTGAGGTTTCCAAAAAGTGCAAGAACTCCTTCATATGACAAAAATTGAGGGATTTACACCTTGTTGAAGTTGGATAAATTTTGGGAAAATGCATAAAACCAACATTGATCAAAAATGTATTTTTTCCAAATGGGGCCAAGTTTTCATAGTTCAAACATGTTTACCATGATATAATGGGCCTCCCACGACCAAGACAAAGCCCACATCATTTTTATTCATTTTTGGTTTAATTTTATCCCATTTAAGATTAAATTGAAAATGGAAAATGGAAGGATAATGCATAGCTTTAATCTTAAGCTAAAGCCTCCACAATTGACTGAATTCTGCAGCAAGAAGCAAGTACAGCAGGCCTAGGGCAAGAGGTGTGGAAAAATTAAGCCATGGTTGCTTAAAATTCAAGCTTGATATATTAAAGAAATCAAGAATTCAACAAAGACATAAATGCTCCTTAGCTTAGTTTATAAGCACTTCAATGCTTATATAAAGGCCATAACACTTCAGTAATGAAGGGAGGACGAATTTAGAAGCTCCCATAGGCATATATCACTCTTGTAACAACTTGTAAAAATTCAAAGAAACTTGAAATTCGAATTTTAAGTTTAAGTCATTTTCAATACAAACTAAGCATTCAAACACAATCCTTGAACATCACTAAACATAACCAGATCATTTGCAAGCCTTGAAACTCACTAAATCAAGCACTACATGTCACGATTTGTTCAAACAAAAACCAACTCGTATCTGATCATTCATGCATGTTTAACAAGATGTAGACATATATTTGAGTTTGGTTTGATGTCCTGATCGTTTCTGGACATTTAATTAAAGTTTGGGGGCTTGTACACGAAGCTACCATTTTAGGGTTTTTTAGTTCAAATTTAGGGTTCTTCGTTAGTGCCAAAAATAGAACAAATTAAGGGCATGGTTGAACTCAGTAGATCAGGACGAATTGAATGGACATGTCGCGCCTAATTTCTATGCACGTTTACCCCTATTCGTTATTTTGCAGGATTGATGCTCACCTATTACAGCGCTTTTGAAAACAAACGCTGTTAAAAGAGGAGTCTGAAGGTTGAAGATGAAGACGTGGCTTGCCCTGGTTGGTTGGTTTGCGCGCGCGTGTGTTTAAAATTCAGACCAATCACATGCGTTGCCTTCCACTATCTTATCATGTTCCCTTTAATCTGAGCCATTAGATCTCATTAATTCCCTCATCCTGTCGCACGCTCGCAAAAAATGAACAGAGTCGCCACCAATATATTTATCCCATAAGGGAAAGGAATATCAGAAAACCTAACAAAGGAAAGAACAGGGTCTTGCGACCAGAGAATCAAGGTACGGGAGTCGGTTACGCAAGGGGAAGGTATTAGCACCCCTCGCGCCCATCGTACTCGATGGCATCCACCTATGTTTGTTTCTATCTAAAGGGTGTGTACTATGTCTACCTATATGTGAATGCGTGCAAAAAGAAATCCGGGGAAAAGAAGGAAATATTTACAAATGTGCTCGTTCAAGCCCCGCGACTTGATGCCTACGTATCCTTTTCAGGAATCATAGCGCCGTAGTTCGGCTCCATAGTTTTGTTTGTTTTTGTGTTTTTTAGTTGGGCGGAGTTAACGCTCGCGCTCTTGCATAAGGGATCGACCTAGGATGCAATAGAGCGGAGATAACAATGCCCTTAAGAAAGGAGAGAAAGAGAGAGAGTTTGAGTGTTTCGAGGAAATCCCTAAAGCAAGGGAAACTCGAGTTACTCTTTGGTTTGTGTCTTTTAGAATTTGGGAACTTACGCCCGAATGGAACCCTAAAGCAAGGGAGATCCAAGCACTCGAATGATTCCCTAAAGCAAGGGAGATCCAAGCTTCCATTCCCTTTTTAATGATTTTCACTTTTTTATTAATGTTTTTTAGTGTTTTCTTTGTATTTTTTAAAGGGATTTTATTTGAATATTCGTTAGATGTTTTATGTTGTAAAAGAAAAAGAATCTAGCCTAAGTATGAAAGGAATTTCTACCTAATGTTATCATGGTTTCTACCTAAGGTTAGGAATAAAAAACACATGAAAAATAAAGCAAAAAGTGGAATATATGAAAATAGCATAAGAGCATGAAATAGAACAAGTCAAAATATAGCACAAAAGTGAATTAAAAGTACTATTATTTTTGCATTGATTTTTATGAGAGAAATTCTATCAATTATGTCAAAAATAAACTAAACTAACTACTATTTTTATGAGCCATTTTTTTAATGTCAACGATAACCTAAAAGTCTAACAAAATAGTGATTATTTAGTCTCTAAAACTTAACAAAATCTTATTGTTTTTATATGTCCTTTTTACTCCCTAAAATCTAACAAGAGTAAGTGATTTTTATCATGTTTTTATTATCTAAAAAAAATAGAAAACTATGTCAAAAAAAATACTAAATCTAACATGAGAGGATGGGCTCAGGGGGGTGTTATCTGAAAATTACGGTGCAGTCAGCAAATGGGCGCAGGGCCCATGGGAGTTAGGCCCAACGAAATTTTGTTATGGTGTCTAAGAATGAAGGAGGTGCGTGGGCTAAAATAGGGTGCGGCCAGCAACAATGGCGTTTGGCCCAAGGATGATTTTTGTACAGATTTTTATGATGCCAAAAACGTGGTGCTGGGCCATGGTGGGGGTGTGAGCATGAATCCGTGTTGTCATACCCTAATTTTTGACCCCCCTGAGATGACATATCTTCAGGATTTTCATCAAGTCAAAGCAAGTACCCAAAGCAGCCTGACATTCAATCGAGGGTATTCAAAGACAAGAAAACTCAGGCAAAGGATCAATCAATAGAGGGATTAGTCTCTAATACAATCATAAGACTCAAAAGCCTCATTATTACACCTATGATTGATTAAGACACCCAGTCATCTAAGCACAGGATTACTCAGATCAATAGACTAGGGTTTGGAGCCTATCAAGGACTAAAATCAGGGATCACTTTTGGGAAACCCTAAAAAGCCCCAGGGAACCATTCAAAGACATCAATCATCTTCAAATAACTCATATGACAAGATCCACTGGACATTACACCTCAGTTCAAAGTCTACAGTCATCATTGTCCTCTGGTCGACAATTAGGGTTTTTGACCTAATTCACCAAGATAGTTGACTTTTAATCAGGGCATGAATCCAAAACTCAAGACATGATTAAAAAATCACTACTACCTCAATATAATCCATTTACATCATTCATTTGAAGATAAGATCTTGTTTCTACACATAAGCCCAAAAATTCACTTTGTCAGGGAAAAGTCAACTGTGAAGGATCATCATTGACTTTTAAGGTTTTTGGTCAAAAAATGACTTTCAAAGATCAATATCATCAATATATGGATATTAAAGTCATTTGACCAAAGAAATTCAAAGAAATTCATCAAGGAGCAAAAAGTCGGGAATTAGGGTTTTTGAGGGCATAGTGAGAACTCAAAATTTCACCTACACAACTCAAAAAACTTCCAACATGAAAGTTGTAGATCTTGCAAAATAAAACAACATCTTACAAAGGAACTTTTTTCAAAAGATCAACCATTTATGAAGTTTTGGAAATTTTGAAGTTTAGGTCATAAACACTTAGAAATTTTTCTAAGTGTTTTAACCTAGTTTTCATCCAACTTTGGGCTCATTTTTCACAAATTTCCCAAATGATTCTGAAGAAGACATAAACTAATGATTTAAAGTAGATGTTTAGGGCTTTCCAAATTGTGTTCAACCTTCTCCAAATTCAATTTGAGCTAAGAGTTATGCTTGTTCAAAGTTGGCCTCATGAAGTAAAATTATAGGTCATGGACACTTTTGGACTTTGCAAATTTTGTGCAAATAACCTCTCTTATGGATGCTACACGACCCATAACACATCTGAAACCATGCCATGCATTCATTTTCACCATGCCATAAGAATTGAAGAAGATTCTAAAAACAAGAACATGTGATTATGTAATGATTACATTTGTGAATTTATGGCAAATTGATGAATCACCCAAGGAATCTTCTCACCAACCAATTAGAGCTCATTTCTGGCTCAGAATTGTCCCCTAAGATTAAACAAAATCGAGGGCTAGGGGATTGATTAAATGGAATCAAAATTCTCATCATTGCATAAGAGATACTTGCAAACTTCCTTCATGGCTAAGAAAGCAAATCAACTTCACTAAGGAAGCTCACTCCTCTGCAGCTATACTGATCCATTTGCCTATAAATACAGATGCATTCCTCATTCAAAAACACACCAAAGCAACCATATTCCTTGCTTTCTCTTTCTCTTCTCATGTTCATTGTTTTTCAAAGTTCTTTGGCAAGAAGAATCGATTTCTTCAAACCAGAGCTCATCTTTGGGAAGTGAACATTCTAACATCTCAAGGGAGGTCATTTGAGGTGATCCAAGCACCTGGATCACTTCTGTAAGTGGAGGAACACCATTGTTGCTCTCACTTTGGAGCATTTGCAGTTGGAGGTCCATGGAGTAATTCAGGAGGTTCTGAGCCAAGCCAATCATCCAGGCACACTCCTCAGGTCATAGTGAAGCTAACCAGATGGCTGCAGCTCATCTGTAACTCAAGAATCAACACCCTCCATGTTCACTTGAAGCTGAAATCGAGGGGGGTCCATAGAACAATTCAGAAGGATTCAGGCTGTAATAAGCATTCAGTTAGCATCATTGAGTCTCAGGGAAGCTATTGAGATCATTCATTCAAGCCCAGGTGCTCTCCATCATCCTCACGACCTCCATTTTCAGAGGTAAGTTTCTGAACTCCACCTCTTTAATTTAAGTACTCTTAGTGGTAAAGCTCGATTCTATCTTGTTCAGCATCATCAGAGGATTGAAAACCCTCTATCATCATTCATTTATTCATCTTGTGCATCATTTAATTTTAAAATTAGGGTTTATGTGTTCTTCGTGTTCATAATGAAATTCGTTAGTTACACTTAGAATAAATGAATTCTGAGCCCATAATCATGTTCCTTGTCCAAAAACGAGTGAGGTTGATGTTTACATCATGCCATTTAGTTGAGAAACCAGAGAGTTAGGAATTTGAAAATCTGAAGCTCGAGGAAGAAGATGAACATGGCGCGCGTAAAATTTGAATTTCCTGGCTTATCTGAAAATATAATATATTGAGGGTATATAGTTAACAAGCTGCGCGCGCAGCTCAGTTGGTTAAGTTTTGAAATGTGATCATGAAGGGCGTGGGTTCGAACCTCTCTAGGGCCAAACCAATTTTTTAGCATCCATTTTTATTCTTTTTTTTACAAACTTCACACAATTAATAAACTTATCAAATTAAATCATTTTCACTTCATTTTTCACACACTTGCTATTTAATATACCTACTTTGTGAATAATCAAAAAATCATAAAAAAATATTATTTATTTCATGTATTTTAATTAGGTTTAAAATAGTATGTTTTAAATGTTTTCTTAAATACTTTAAAATATATATATTCATTTTGTTTAAACCTAATTACTTTGTGAAGAATTTTATGATAAAACCCTAATTATTTAGGTCTTAATTGGGTATAGATTTCATCTTTGCCTTAATTAAGTTGACTTTTGTCAATATTCAAAATTGTTTTCAATCTCTGATTAAACGGATGATTAGGGTTTTCAAACAACAAAACCTTGCATCATTCCAAATCTTTTTTTTTCAAATTGCTTTTACACCAGTACTGTAAAGTACTGGGCCTCTAATAGAGTGTAAGTCCCAAAAACCTTCTCTTCTTAGCTTGTTTTCAAAACTGTATTTTCAAAATCTTCCTTCTGTTTTCAAAACATTCTTCTGGTATTTGAAGGGCATTATTCCCGGTGAAACTCTTCAGATACCTATGTGACCTTTGTCCATCTTCACTTCTTCTGTTTTCAAAAACCATTAACTGTTTATCATATATATTCAACTGTTATCAACAAAACAACAAAAATACTGTTGAGGCTCTGTACATATTTCTTCAAAGGCCTCCACTCCATCCAGGTTAGGCTTTACAAGCTTTCAATTTACAGTCTTTATTTAAATTACTGTCAAATATAAATTGTGCATATATTAGTTTAGAACTACGTTTGAGTATAAACCTTAGGACAGTTAAACTATATATATATTATAGGAATATGACCGAGGATTGAGAATGTCTTCCCGGTGAAGGCTCTTTCCTAATTAGAGATCTGTAGTTCAAACCCTCAAGATGAATTATTCCCGGTGAAACGTCTTGGTAAAAACCTTAGAATCCAAATAAATAGGACACATCCACCCAAAGAGGAATTATTCCCGGTGAAACCTCTTACCCATTTGCTTAGAGCCAAAATAAGTTCAAAACTACATAGCTTTCTCTTGTGCTATAACAAGGACCCTCGATTAGCCTCCTCTTGGGCTTTGTACAAGGACCCACAGGCTTCTTAAAAGCATTTCCAGCTTCCTCTTGAGCTTGTATACAAGGACCCATCAGGTTTCTTATAAACATAGGAACAGGTCTTTAGCCACCTTTTAGCCTACCCTAGTGAGTTTCTTCCAATTTAAACCAGACTTTAAACAAGCTAAGTTTGTCTCAATTCTACATTGAGTACATTTTTGGAATGAGAGACATGGACAGTCTCTGTCACCCTTATCTTCATCAATCTTCCTTAGCAGAGTCTAGGATCCAAGTTTATTTCTCCTCAGCATGTGTCAGCCTTCATCTTGGGCTTTAAACAAGAAGTCTCCATTAGATAATCTTTCTGCCATTCATGCTAATAAAATCCCTGGAAAGGGTTAGCTTCCACACATTCTTTCATTTCAATAAAATCCCTGGAAAGGGTTAGCTTCCACACATTCTTTCATTTCAATAAAATCCCTGGAAAGGGTTAGCTTCCACACATTCTTTCATTTCAATAAAATTCCCTGGAAAGGGTTAGCCTCCAAAGTCAATTAAAATCAATCCATCATTTCAATAAAAACCCCTGGAAAGGGTTAGCCTCCAAAGTCAATTAATAAATAATGTCACTTCTCTTAGGAGATAATTTCCCCAATAGAGTCAAAACCCCTGGAAAGGGTCAGCCTCCAAAAATATGATAAAAGTCAGTCTTTTAACAGACAAATTCACCAGCTGAGTCAAAATCCCTGGAAAGGGTTAGCTTCCAAAGAAAAACAGTCTTTTAATAAATAAAACCTCCTCAGTAGAGTCAAAACCAACAAAAACAGTTAGCCTCAACCTTGGGCTTCATACAAGGCACCAAACAATAAAACTCCCCTGTCAAGAGTCAGCCTCAACCTTGGGCATTGTACAAGGCAGATAATAGAGTCTCCCCAGTGAGTTCTTCATCATTCAGTAGCCACAACCTTGGGCTTTGTACAAGGCAGATAAACCATACTTTCATGTGTCAAAGATTCCTAACACTTCCCCATATAGTCATCCATACTTAATTCATTTAAGAGTCCGCCACAACCTTGGGCTTTGTACAAGGCAGAAAATAATGTTTTCCCTAGCTAGAGTTAGCCACAACCTTGGGCTTTGTACAAGGCATATAAAATAGAGTCATTCATTCAATTATCCTCAACAGTTAGCCACAACCTTGGGCTTTGTACAAGGCACACAAATAGAGTCTCCCTAAGTAGAGTCAGCCTCAATTCTGGGCTTTGTACAGAACACTAAAATACCCTGTAATTAATCCTCAGTGGAGTCATCTCCCAGAGTCAATAATATTAATAAGTCAATCAAAAAGCCTCAAGCTTGGGCCTCATACAAGCCAGCTAAAGTCAAATCTTTTATACAGTAAATAGACATAGCTTATCTCTATAGAGAGATATTTTTACTACTCTACCACATTCAAACAAACAAACATTTCAATTTCAATTTCAATCAAAGTCTCCCATTTAGGACCCTGAAAGACATGCTCTGGCACATCCCCAGACTTGTACACTTTCCCTAATTTGGATGAGCATCTTTCTTTCATTTTAGAGGCACGATGGCTGTCATACTTGATCAACCAAGTAGACTCCCCTCTTGAATGAAATGAATCCAGTTATTCTGTCACTCCTTTAAATGTTTGTGGTAGAATAGTACAAATACCTCTCTGTAAAGATGATTTCATGTCTCTTTACTGTAAACAGAGATTTAATTCCAAGCTTCAACCTTGAGCTTCAAGCAAGGCACAAAAATAATTAATTTCCCTAGTTAATTCCCCGAACTACATTAAGCTCTGACTTCCACTAGGGATATGTAGGCATGAGGTTCACAAGGAATCTCAGCGAGCTAATAAAATACCAAAAATAGTCAGTCTGTCTATCTGTCTGTCTTTTCTTTAATCAAATCAATTCCTTCTCCTAACACAAAGGAGAAACTTTCCCAATCATTAGCAGCAAACACAATCACAAATGACACAGAGAAGGTTCCTGTAGAGTACTACAGATATGTAGGGTGTTTAAACACTTCCCTATGTATAACCGACCCCCCGGACTCCAGAATTTCTAGTCTAGGTGAAATCCCCACACTTAGCAAACTCCTAGGGTTTAGTTGAGATCTTTTTTCCCCTTTCCTACTCGTAGGACAAATAAGAAAGTTCGTGTGATATCGTAGGAAGAACTGAAATAAAATTCATCCCACCACGGGCGCATTCTCCTTCCAAATTTCGCGTGAAGGGTTTAGCGTGCCGTCCTCCCAAGTGAAACGGGGAGGTAAAGAAAACGACACCACAGAAAAATGGCGACTCTGCTGGGGATATAAGTGTTAAAAACCTTGGTTTTTCATCCAAACCAATGGTTGACCTGTTGCTGGTCCAGCCCCAATGAGGAATTAGGGATGCCAAATTCCCCCTCAAACAAGAGAGGTCCTGCCTAACCTCTGTGTCATATCATGTGTTTGTTGCATATATATTTGTTTATTTTGTTTATTCTGTATCGGGAAAGGGCTTGATTCCCCCTTGTGGTGAGAAATCCTATACCCGGATTTGAGTGCAACATAAGATAGGATGGAGGATGTCTTCCCGGTGAAGGCCCTCTAATCTTGGTTTCCAAGTCTACTCTTGGGATTTGCCTGGCTGGTTGTGATTAACTGTGCCACTGCATTCCGAGACTGATTTGTACCAGGAGGACCTAGAAACACATTAACCCCACTTAAAGCCTTTTTTTTAGGACGTAGAGCGGTGATTACGGAAGTAATTGTCACGCAGATACTACACTCAGAGAAAACTCTCTTATAGATACCAATCAACGTATCTTTAAGGTTGAGCAAAAACTCTGAGACCCCTAGAACCCGTTCTACAGGTACAAAAATCCTTAACCTTAGTTTACCATTGGGGCGGGGATTGCGTTTTGACTTCATGACCACTATACCCTTCAACGCCATGTTTGTTAAAAACTCTTGTATGTGCATTCATGCATTCATGCATCATTCATTAATAAACAACTAAAAACAAAAAGAGTCTTTTTCGAGTCGTTTTTCAAGGAAACTAAATAACGAACGTTTTGAACTTCATAGAAAGAGAGAAACAGAGAAAGGACTTAAGGATCTATACCATGGACTACGGAAGAAAGAGAGCTAGGAAATACACCTTCAAGATTCCCCAGGTCGAGGAACTGGGAAAGCTCGGAAAACTGGTGGTCAACCCCCAGGCTTTCAAGGAGAAGTATGGAAAACTTCTGCCTTTGCTCAATACCAACATTGTGGATGGGATCCTTCCCACCTTGGTACAGTTTTACGATCCAACGTATCACTGCTTCACCTTTCCAGATTATCAGCTCATGCCTACGTTGGAAGAGTACTCTCGTCTGATTGGAATACCCGTGTACGCGCAAGATCCGTACTCTGGTTTGGAAAAGAATCCTGATGACATTATCATTGCTGCAACTACTCCTTTGAACGTAGTCGACATCAGAACTCATATGGTGAGTAGAGGAGGAATTCAAGGATTGCCCTCCAAATTCCTGTTTGATCAAGCTCGGTACTTCGTCAGCATCCAAGATATGAGCGCTTTTGAGGAAGTCTTGGCTTTGCTTATCTACGGATTGTTTTTGTTCCCTAACATTAACGATTTCGTCGACATCAACGCAATTAAGATCTTCTTAATTGGAAATCCAGTTCCAACCTTGCTTGCGGATGCTTATCACTCTGTGCATTCAAGAAACCTGCAGCAAGGAGGATTAATCACATGCTGCGTACCGTTGTTGTACGAATGGTTCGTTTCACACCTACCGAAGTCTAGCACTTTCTGGAACATGAGGGATGGCCTTTACTGGTCACAGAAAATCATGTCTCTCACTCATACAGACATTGATTGGTGTAGTCCTGACAACGACGAAACCAAGATCATTTTCAGTTGCGGAAGTTTTCCCAACGTACCCCTTATTGGAACTAAGGGAGGGATCAGTTACAATCCAGCTTTAGCCCATCGTCAATACGGCTATCCCATGAAAAACATTCCAAGTAACATCCAATTGGAGGGTCTGTTCTTCAAGAACATCGACGATCATGGCAACATGCTGAAGAAGGAAATTGTCCAAGCCTGGCGTCTTGTTCACAACAAAGGGAGAAGATTGTTAGGAAAACATCTTTGCATCTCCCTGGATCCTTACCTTCAATGGGTACGCGTCAGAGCATTCAAGCTCAGGATGCCATATCAGCATCAAGAACCTATTCCCCTAAGGGAACCAATTTACCTTTTCTCCACCGATGTTGAAAAACTGCAAGCGGCATTAAACAAGGTATGCCAAGAAAGGAATGCTTGGAGGAACAAGTATTGAATTGTCAACACGGAAAACGTTGAAATTCAAAACATCCTAAGAAGGAAGGATGAGTTACTTGAAGTGCTCGATCGACAAGTGACACAAACATCACTTTCTCATCATATCCCTCCTGCTTCCTGGATCATCGATCAGCTCACGTCAGAGAACGCTCAGCTCAAGAAATAGAAGAAGATGTTAGAACGTGAAGTCGGCTCATCATCAAAGTTTTAGAGTCCTTTCTCTCAGTTTCTCTGTGTTTCCATTTTCAAAGTGTGTAAAAACGGCGTTTTCGCTTAATTAATAAAAGTTTGATGTTTCATAACGTAATTATGGTGTTTCCTTGAAAAATAATAACTTAATTGCATATCATACATCGCTTTAGTCGTACGCACTGACACGAGAATTGTCGCGGATCTAATAGTCACTTTCCTTTCTCCAGAAAGAGAGGAGGAGAAGGAGGTGAACCAAGACTTTCAAGCTGTCTCATCCATACAACACTCGTTCAAGTCGCAAGAAAAGAATGGAAGACTTTGAGCAAGAGAATGAAGAACTCAGAGAAGAGATTAATACTCTCAAAGGTACTGTTGAAAGACTCAATAGTATGGTAGAAGCCCTGGTAGTTGCGCAGAATCGACCAACGCCAGAAGAACCACAAAGGACTGTGGTTTCCGAGATTGTTTCTACTCCTATTCCTCAGTATACCATGCCGCCTGATCGACCTTGGGGCATGCCGTATAACTTTACTCCAGAAGGGTACATACCTCCAGCTTCTGAAGCTCCAAAAGTCACCATGGATATGCGTCCACCGGAGGGTTACAAACCTCTGGAAATTGAAGTTCCAAGAGCAACGACAATGGGTTTCGCACAACAGAATGCTGAGATTCCGAGATCTGCTGTCATGGCTTCTCCACAGCCGATTATGCATACTTTTCCCCCACAAGGCGGACAAGTATATCATCACGCTCCAAGTGAGGATGCTGGCGTGTATGAAAGATTGGACGAGTTCCAAGAACAGTTTATGCAAATGCAAAAGGAACTCAAGACTCTCCGAGGACAAGATCTATTTGGAAAGAATGCTGCAGACCTCTGTCTGGTTCCAAATGTTAAGATTACTCACAAATTCAAAGTACCAGATTTCGAGAAGTACAAAGGGAAATCATGCCCACAAAGTCATCTCGTAATGTACGCTCGAAGAATGTCAACTCAGACTGATAATCAACAATTGCTCATTCATTATTTTCAAGACAGCCTGACTAGTGTTGCACTCAAATGGTACATGAACTTGGACAGTTCAGAGATTCGTACTTTTCGAGACCTCGGAGAGGCCTTCGTCAAACAGTATAAGTACAATCTGGATATGGCTCCCGACAGAGATCAACTCCGAGCCATGACTCAAAAGGATAGAGAAAGCTTCAAGGAATACGCTCAAAGATGGCGTGAAGTTGCTGCTCAAATTTGTCCACCACTTGAAGAGAAAGAAATGACAAAAATCTATCTCAAAACTTTGAGTCCATTTTACTACGGACGAATGGTTGCAAGTGCACCAAGTGACTTTACCGAGATGGTAAACATGGGTGTGCGTTTAGAAGAAGCAGTTCGAGAAGGACGCTTGAACAAAGAACCAGAATCTTCTGTTGGTCCAAGGAAGTATGGAAGTTCTTTCCAGAAGAAAAACGATCAAGATGTCAGCAATGTCTTGCACAAAATCAAGAAGAAATTCCAACCTCAAGTTGCAACAATAACCCCGGTTGTTAACTCAGCACCAGCTTATCAACCTCAGGTCTCGCAACAACAAACTCAACAAAGGTCGCAGCAACCTCAGCAGCAGGTTCAACCTCCAAATTACAACAATCGGGCTCCAAGGTATCCTGCCTTTGACCCTGTACCAATGCCGTATGCAGAATTGTTTCCAACATTACTGGCAAAAGGACTCATTCAGACGAGGAGTCCTCCAAATCCTGCAAACAGTTCCTCACCATGGTATAAGGCTGACCAATCTTGTCCCTATCATCAGGGGGCACCAGGTCACAATATTGAAAACTGTTTATCTTTCAAGATTGACGTCCAACGATTAGTGAAGAGCGGAATGCTATCCTTCAAAGATACTAATCCAAACGTCCAAGCAAATCCTTTGCCGCAGCATAAAGAAGCTTCAGTAAATCTGATAGATCAACACCCCAATGTCATTCAAATCTACGACATCCGTCAGATAGGGGAAAATCTTGTTAAGATGCACGCTAAACAAGCTGGGTACGGTCATGTACCACCTCACAACTACTTCACATGTGAAATTTGTCCAAGGAATAATCAAGGATGTGCCATAGTTCAAGCTGCATTACAAGAACAAATGGACTTGGGATGGATTCAACATATCCGAGTCAGAACTGAACATGACATCAACATGGTTCAAGGATGTCCAGGAGAATACAAAATCTACAAAGTTGAAGACCTTGAAGGATCGGTAGTCAGGTTCCACAAAACTTTAAATGGACTTGCCTATTTTGGAACAGATTTCCACGCTTACAGTAGATGCGAAATCTGTCGAAGAAATTCACGAGGATGTTTGCGTGTTCGCAACGACATTCAAAAGCTGATGGATGACAATACCATTACTGTTCTTGCCAACAGAGAAGATGATGAAGTCTTTACCGTATCTCCTCAAATTAATCAAGATGAACCTATGCAAGTTAAGTATGATAGCAGGAAGACAGCAGTTGCACCACTAGTCATCTACTTACCAGGTCCTGTACCGTATGAGTCCAGCAAGGCTATACCATACAAGTACAACGCTACATTCATTGAAAATGGTAAGGAAATACCATTACCGTCTGTTGTCAACATTGCTGATGTTAGTCGAGTCACTAGAAGTGGACGAGTCTTCAACAGAACAACGGAAAATGTGGAGAAACCTTCGGAGGAAGTACCACATAGGCAAGATAATCATCCGACCAATGCTGTTCAAGCAAAAGAAAATGATGAGATCTTGAAGTTAATCCAGAGGAGTGAATACAACATTGTAGATCAATTACTACATACTCCGTCTAGGATATCTGTTCTCTCCCTGCTATTGAGTTCTGAAGCTCATAGGGAAGCTCTACAGAAAGTTTTGGAACAAGCTTTCGTAGAACCAAGTGTTACAATAAGCCAATTCAACAACATCGTTGCCAACATCTCCGCGGGAACTAGCCTAAGTTTTTGTGACGAAGATCTTCCTGAAGAAGGAGTGGACCACAATCTTCCACTTCACATCTCAGTTGGCTGCATGGGTGATACACTCACAGGAGTCCTAATAGACAATGGATCCTCTCTCAACGTCATGCCTAAATCAACATTATCAAGATTATCTTTCGAAGATTACCCTCTAAGAAAAAGTCATGTCATCGTCAAAGCATTTGATGGATCAAGAAAGTCAGTTTTCGGAGAAGTGGATCTTCCCATAACTATTGGACCTCAGACGTTCAAAATCACTTTCCAGGTTATGGACATTCCAGCACAATACAGTTGTTTGCTAGGTCGCCCATGGATTCATGAGGCTGGGGCAATTACTTCAACACTTCATCAGAAACTGAAGTTCATAAGAGATGACAAATTGGTAACCGTATGTGGAGAACGAGCTCTGATCGTCAGCAACCTGTCATCATTCTCCGACATAGAACCAAAAGAAGTTGTTGGAACTAAATTCCAAGCACTTTCCTTGGACAAAGGAAAGGAGAAAGCAGCGTCTATTTCTTCATACAAAGATGCAATCCAAGTTGTAAAGGATGGCACTACCAGTGGTTGGGGGCACATTAATATTCCTACCAACAACAAGAACAGAACAGGAATTGGATTCTTTCCAACATCATCAAGAGCTATCCCAGGGATTGAGGTAGTTCTCCCCATTCAAGAAACTTTCTGCAGTGGAGGTTTTCTTCAACCTGTTCAACAAACAGTCAATACCATCGGTACGGAAAACACCGATGAAGAGGAATGGTTATCCTATCTTAGCAAAGCAGGATACATCTCCCTACCAGAGTCTGATTCACCTTGCTGTTATCCGACTAAAGGATCCGAAAGTAAGACTCAACCAAGCAGTGATGAAGTTACTGACAGCTTCACCACCAGAAGTCATGGTTCATCAGAAGAAGTTCCTCCTATCCCCGAAGAGACTTGGGATACATTAGGAGAACCAAGCGGAAAATTCGACTACATGGTGAAATACTCCGCTCCTGAAAGTTCAAGAATCTCTCTTGAAGATATTGTTCCAACTGGATGGAACATTGATTATGAATACCTCTCTCAGCCAAAGGAGATGTATAACCCTTGCTATTCATCATCGACTGGTGAAATCATCATTGAGGATTATATCCCCAAGTCACCTTCCGAGGCTACGGACCTAGAGTTCATATACCTAGTCAATGCCATCTTGGGAGAAGAGCAAGACCAAAATACAGAAGAGGACGATCTCGAAAGTGTCTCCGACAACGAGTCTCTCCATTCAGAAGATTGGAAGTTTCCTCAAAAGAAAAACCGACATACTCCACTTGGAAATGGGTATGCTCACACCGCTCAGTCTGCTGAAGTAGAAGAAGATCGTCTGAGTGTTGCAAAGACAGTGGTTGGTAAATCAAGACCTACCACAGGCCAGCTTAAGCCTAAGGTTCCAGATTACTTAGTGCACAATGGGGTTCGCCACTACTGGACAGCTGTTGAAGTTTCAACTGTTGTTCGCACTCCTAAGTAGGAACTTTCACCGTTATTTTGTCCTCTCACCATAGCCCAGGGTGAAGAGATGTTTCATAGGGCTTTGCATTTTACTATTTCTTAGGAAAATGTCCCTCTTTGCTTCGCCCAAAGCAATAGAGTTTTGTTTTATAGGGTCTTTGTTTCAAGAAATGACTGTCCATAAATAAAAATGTCATTCTGTTCCTTCGTTTAGTTTTTCCTTTTCTTTTTTCGGAAATTGGTAATCCTAAAAAACACCCTTAAAAAACATCAAATATTCCATTAACTGCATACACCGAGTCTTCCCTCGTTGTCTAAATAAAACTTATCACACATATGCAGATTAATCATAAAATACCCCGTTGAAACGTGCGACCGTATGACTTCTCCAAGCTTTGAGTTTCCTGTATTCGAGGCAGAGGAAGAAGAAGACGAAGAAATATCAAAGGAAATTTCACGATTACTTCAACAAAAGGAAGAGGCCATTCAGCCATACAATGAGCCTCTAGAGATCATTAACCTTGGTTCCGATGGAAACAGAAAAGAGGTTAAGATTGGAGCTTCGCTCAGTTCAGAGATCAGAGAGAGTTTGATACAGCTACTCAAAGAATTCTCAGATGTCTTCGCTTGGTCTTATCAAGATATGCCAGGGTTGGATATCAGTATAGTGGAGCATCACTTGCCGTTAAAAGCAGAATGCCCTCCGGTCAAGCAAAAATTAAGAAGAACTCATCCGGAGATGGCCATGAAAATCAAAGAGGAAGTTCAAAAGCAGATCAACGCAGGTTTCCTCGTCACTTCAGAATACCCTCAGTGGTTAGCTAACATTGTTCCCGTTCCTAAGAAAGACGGAAAGGTCCGCATGTGCGTCGACTACAGAGATTTGAACAAAGCTAGCCCTAAGGATGATTTTCCTTTACCACATATTGATATGTTGGTAGACAGTACAGCAAAATCCAAAGTCTTCTCATTCATGGACGGATTTTCAGGATACAACCAAATCAAGATGGCGCCTGAAGACATGGAAAAAACAGCTTTCATCACCCCCTGGGGCACGTTCTGCTATCATGTTATGCCTTTTGGACTGAAGAACGCAGGGGCAACTTATCAAAGGGCCATGACTACGCTTTTCCACGACATGATGCATAAAGAAGTGGAAGTCTATGTGGACGACATGATTGCCAAATCAGAAAATGAAGAAGATCACATACAGAATCTGACAAAGTTATTTCAACGCTTACGGAAGTTTCAGCTTCGCCTGAACCCCAACAAGTGCACCTTTGGTGTCTACTCAGGAAAACTCCTTGGTTTCATTGTCAGCAAACGAGGAATTGAAGTAGATCCAGACAAAGTCAAGGCAATTCAAGAAATGCCTTCGCCCAGAACCGAGAAACAAGTTAGAGGATTTCTTGGACGTCTGAATTACATCTCGAGATTCATATATCTCATGACTGCAACTTGCGCTCCTATTTTCAAACTTCTACGGAAAAATCAAAGTTGCGTCTGGACAGACGATTGTCAGAAAGCGTTCGACAGCATTAAGGAATATCTGCTCGAACCACCCATCTTATCTCCTCCAGTGGAAGGAAGACCTTTGATAATGTACTTAACCGTCTTAGAAGACTCCATGGGTTGTGTCCTTGGACAGCAAGACGAGACAAAGAGAAAAGAGCATGCCATCTACTACCTGAGCAAGAAATTCACTGACTGTGAATCCCGCTACTCCATGCTCGAGAAGACGTGTTGTGCTTTGGCCTGGGCTGCCAAGCGTCTCCGCCAGTACATGATTCGACATACTACTTGTTTGATCTCTCATATGGATCCAATCAAGTACATCTTTGAGAAGCCTGCTTTAACCGGGAGAATTGCCCGTTGGCAGATGTTGTTATCAGAATATGACATTGAGTATCACGCACAGAAAGCCGTGAAAGGAAGCATTCTAGCTGAGCACCTGACTCACCATCCACTCAATGGTCATGAATCAACCAGTTTCGACTTTCCGGACGAGGACGTCATGTACCTCAAGATGAAAGATTACGACGAGCCGCTACCAGACGAAGGACCTGAGATAGGATCCCAGTGGGGCTTAATCTTTGATGGAGCTGTCAATGCTTATGGACGAGGAATTGGGGCAATCATTGTTACACCTCAGGGTACCCATATTCCATTTACTGCCAGATTAACTTTCAAATGCACAAATAATGAGGCCGAATATGAAGCTTGCATCATGGGTCTCGAAGAAGCCATGGATCTAAGAATCAAACACTTGGATGTATACGGAGATTCTGCTTTGGTCATCAATCAAATCAAAGGAGAATGGGAAACACGCCAACCAGGGCTAATCCCTTACAAAGACTACGCGAGAAGATTATTACCATTCTTCGACAGGGTAGATTTTCATCACATTCCTCGTGAAGAAAACAATTTGGCTGATGCATTAGCCACACTCTCTTCCATGATTAGGATAAATCATCGGAATGACATTCCTCGGATCGATGTTATGCGCCTGGATAGGCCCACTCATGTTTTCACAGTAGAAGCAATCATCGACGACAAACCGTGGTATCACGACATCAAGAACTTTCTTCAAAAGCAAGAGTACCCTCTTGGGGCATCAAAGAAAGATAGAAAGACTTTGAGAAAGTTAGCTTGTAGATTCTTCTTGAATGAAGATGTTCTGTACAAGAGAAACTTCGACATGGTTCTGCTCAGATGCGTTGACAGAAGAGAAGCAGAAATACTCATGAGAGAAATACATGAAGGTTCCTTTGGTACTCACACCAATGGACATACCATGACAAGGAAAATACTGAGAGCAGGATATTATTGGCTGACAATGGAGTCAGATTGCTACCAGTACGCAAAGAGGTGTCACAAATGCCAGATCTACGCCGATAGAATTCATGTGCCACCATCTCTTCTCAACATACTCTCTTCCCCTTGGCCTTTCTCCATGTGGGGAATCGACATGATTGGAATGATCGAACCAAAAGCGTCCAACGGACATCGCTTCATCTTGGTAGCCATAGACTATTTCACCAAATGGGTTGAAGCAGCTTCATATGCAAACGTTACAAGACAAGTTGTTGTCAGGTTTATCAAGAATCACATCATCTGTCGCTACGGAGTTCCTAGCAAGATAATCACTGACAATGGGTCAAATTTGAATAACAAAATGATGAAGGAGCTTTGTGAAGAATTCAAGATCGAACATCACAACTCATCTCCTTATAGACCAAAGATGAATGGAGCTGTAGAAGCATCTAACAAAAACATCAAGAAAATCATTCAGAAGATGGTCATCACTTACAAAGATTGGCATGAAATGCTCCCGTATGCTCTTCATGGTTACCGTACATCAGTACGTACTTCGACTGGAGCAACTCCTTTCTCCCTTGTATATGGCATGGAGGCAGTCCTACCTATAGAGGTTGAGATTCCATCAATGAGAGTCTTGATGGAGGCAAAATTAACAGAAGCCGAGTGGTGTCAAAGCAGATTCGATGAATTAAACTTAATCGAAGAAAAGCGCATGACAGCTTTATGCCACGGACAGCCATATCAAAAAAGAATGAAGAAAGCTTTCGACAAAAAGGTTCGACCTCGCACAATCAAAGAAGGCGACCTTGTACTCAAAAAGATTCAATCTTTTCTCACAGATTCGAGAGGGAAATGGACTCCCAATTATGACGGCCCCTACGTGGTCAAGAGAGCTTTCTCAGGAGGAGCCTTAATACTCACGACTATGGATGGAGAAGAATTCACCCGTCCTGTGAACGTCGACGCAGTCAAGAAATACTTCGCCTAAATAAATAAACAAAAAAGAACAGCTCGCTAAGTTGAAAACTCGCAAAGAGCGGCTTAGGCAAAAAAGAGCGTCTCGGTGAATCGAAAACCCGAAAGGGCGATTCAGGCAAAAGTTAGAGACATAAAAAATAAATAATCAATCCCGGTAGACTTAAAACCCGAAAGGGGTAGTTTACGCAAAAGTTAGGGATATATGGCAAGTAACTGTGTTCAGGACAAACTTGATCATTCAAAATCCATAGCGGAATGTTCATCAGCAGTAGGTCATCTTCTACGAAGCACGAATACAGCGCAACTCGGAGTGGAAGGGAAAGATAACGATCGTCACGTTTCATCGTAGCCCTTTTCCCGAAAATTACCAATTTCCAACTTTGTAAATACTCCATGGAATCAAGCATTTGGCTGATTACCATTCCATATATAATAATTTGAGCCTTGTGCTTTCCTTTGCAATCTAGTCTTATTCAGTTTCTTGGAATTCATTTTAAGTTTAAACAGTCATTTTCTTGAAACAAATGTTTTCATAAAATAAAAATGAATTTACTTGCGAAAATAAAGGTGAAAATTTCTTTCTAAGGTTTACAAACAATAGGAAGAATGCAAACAGTTGCTCCGAGAACGGTTGAGACTCCGGGAACCAATATTTCCCCATGAGGTCGCTTTGCGAACATCTCCCGATGACGGATCTTTACTTCAATTCATATTACTCATTTCGGACAGCGGACAACTGATAACCAGATATTCCCAACAGAGTTCGAACTACAAGAAGAGGACATCTTCTGATCAACGAGAATTCAAGTCGTATCTTAGGATTTTCCATCCGCGACAATTCTATTCACATTCACTTTACATTCTATCATTGTCATAATATTCATGCATACATTACATCATAATTGCATAGCCGAATCAGGCTTTGATCCTGTGAATGCCTAAGTCATTTAGGCATGAACTCAAGTTTCCCCTGCAAGTTCCGAAGAAACTTTTTCCTTCAAAACGACAGTTCATACACAAGGATCTCACCAAGCAAGTCAACAGATGGTAGTCTCCCTCAGAGAGATAGTTTGTTCACTTTTGGAATTCCTCAGCCGAGATTCTCCTGCAAAGCGACATTCGACAGTCTTCTTCAGATAAGATAGTCTGCTTCACATTTTGGAATTCCCTACAGGTTTGGTATTTCCCCAGCAGGGTCAAGAGGTGCCACTTCTTGTTAAAGAAAAATTCAGAATCTCCTAGCAGTTCGACAAATGATTCCCTAACAGAATCAGTGAATGGTAGTCTTCATCCAGAAGATAGTTCATGATCCCCGGCGGAGTCAGCAAATGATAGTCTTCGTCCAGAAGATAGTTCAGATTCCCCAACAAAGTCAGCAAATGGCAGTCTCTTTCAGCAGAAGACAGTTTGCTCACTTTCTATCATAACAAAGTCAGCAAATGGCAGTCTCTTTCATCAGAAGACAGTTTGCTCACTTTCTTTCACAACAAAGTCAGCGAATGGCAGTCTCTTTCAGCAGAAGACAGTTTGCTCAATTTCTTTCATGACAGGATCGACAAATGGCAGTCTTCCCCGGCAGAAGACAGTTTGTTCCCCTAAGCAATTGGCAAATGGCAGTCTTTTCCCAAGAAAAGACAGTTTGTCTGTTAAATACTCAAGAGATCGACAAATGGCAGTTTCTTCAAACAGTTTGTCTGTTTCTGGGATGTTTAACTCCCCACAGAGTCGATGAATGGCAGTTTTCCTCTTAGGAAAACAGTTCATTGATTCCCCAGGCATCAGTTGACGAATGGCAGTTTTCACCCCGAAAACAGTTCGTCCGCCTTCAAGCAAAGTCATTAGCCCCTCAAAAGATCATGAGGCCATATGACATTCTTTCAAAGACGTCAAGTCAAAAGGGAAGATGGTGAAGTTTCTTTACAGCCGTCAAATAGCATCTTATCTCCAAGCGCTGGTAAGAAGTTTGACGAGGAAACAAACCTTTGAAGTTTCTTTACAGCCGTCAAATGGCATCTTATCTCCAAGCGCTGATAAGAAGTTTGACGAGGAAACAAACCTTTGGAAATTTTCTCTTTATCTGAGGTATTGTCCAAACGCAACTGAGACCAGTTTCGAGATTTGGACATCCGAAACAAGGGGGAGGTTGTTTACCTTTTTCTAAGTATCAACACTTAGTTAAAGAAGATGGATTGCGCATCCTACATTGCCATCCATTCACCAGAATCCACATCAAGCATTTCTGCAGGAGTTTGTCTCCTCATCCCCCGCCAAGCGCGACAACGGGATCAAGTCATGCAAAGATTTTATCATCTCAGGAGCGCCCAAAATTCGGGCATTCTTTGATATTTAAGTCTCTTTTACGTAGGAGAGATCGAGATCTCAATCTCTCTCCCTCCAGATAAAAGAAACTTAAATAGGGGCATCTGTCATACCCTAATTTTTGACCCCCCTGAGATGACATATCTTCAGGATTTTCATCAAGTCAAAGCAAGTACCCAAAGCAGCCTGACATTCAATCGAGGGTATTCAAAGACAAGAAAACTCAGGCAAAGGATCAATCAATAGAGGGATTAGTCTCTAATACAATCATAAGACTCAAAAGCCTCATTATTACACCTATGATTGATTAAGACACCCAGTCATCTAAGCACAGGATTACTCAGATCAACAGACTAGGGTTTGGAGCCTATCAAGGACTAAAATCAGGGATCACTTTTGGGAAACCCTAAAAAGCCCCAGGGAACCATTCAAAGACATCAATCATCTTCAAATAACTCATATGACAAGATCCACTGGACATTACACCTCAGTTCAAAGTCTACAGTCATCATTGTCCTCTGGTCGACAATTAGGGTTTTTGACCTAATTCACCAAGATAGTTGACTTTTAATCAGGGCATGAATCCAAAACTCAAGACATGATTCAAAAATCTCTACTACCTCAATATAATCCATTTACATCATTCATTTGAAGATAAGATCTTGTTTCTACACATAAGCCCAAAAATTCACTTTGTCAGGGAAAAGTCAACTGTGAAGGATCATCATTGACTTTTAAGGTTTTTGGTCAAAAAATGACTTTCAAAGATCAATATCATCAATATATGGATATTAAAGTCATTTGACCAAAGAAATTCAAAGAAATTCATCAAGGAGCAAAAAGTCGGGAATTAGGGTTTTTGAGGGCATAGTGAGAACTCAAAATTTCACCTACACAACTCAAAAAACTTCCAACATGAAAGTTGTAGATCTTGCAAAATAAAACAACATCTTACAAAGGAACTTTTTTCAAAAGATCAACCATTTATGAAGTTTTGGAAATTTTGAAGTTTAGGTCATAAACACTTAGAAATTTTTCTAAGTGTTTTAACCTAGTTTTCATCCAACTTTGGGCTCATTTTTCACAAATTTCCCAAATGATTCTGAAGAAGACATAAACTAATGATTTAAAGTAGATGTTTAGGGCTTTCCAAATTGTGTTCAACCTTCTCCAAATTCAATTTGAGCTAAGAGTTATGCTTGTTCAAAGTTGGCCTCATGAAGTAAAATTATAGGTCATGGACACTTTTGGACTTTGCAAATTTTGTGCAAATAACCTCTCTTATGGATGCTACACGACCCATAACACATCTGAAACCATGCCATGCATTCATTTTCACCATGCCATAAGAATTGAAGAAGATTCTAAAAACAAGAACATGTGATTATGTAATGATTACATTTGTGAATTTATGGCAAATTGATGAATCACCCAAGGAATCTTCTCACCAACCAATTAGAGCTCATTTCTGGCTCAGAATTGTCCCCTAAGATTAAACAAAATCGAGGGCTAGGGGATTGATTAAATGGAATCAAAATTCTCATCATTGCATAAGAGATACTTGCAAACTTCCTTCATGGCTAAGAAAGCAAATCAACTTCACTAAGGAAGCTCACTCCTCTGCAGCTATACTGATCCATTTGCCTATAAATACAGATGCATTCCTCATTCAAAAACACACCAAAGCAACCATATTCCTTGCTTTCTCTTTCTCTTCTCATGTTCATTGTTTTTCAAAGTTCTTTGGCAAGAAGAATCGATTTCTTCAAACCAGAGCTCATCTTTGGGAAGTGAACATTCTAACATCTCAAGGGAGGTCATTTGAGGTGATCCAAGCACCTGGATCACTTCTGTAAGTGGAGGAACACCATTGTTGCTCTCACTTTGGAGCATTTGCAGTTGGAGGTCCATGGAGTAATTCAGGAGGTTCTGAGCCAAGCCAATCATCCAGGCACACTCCTCAGGTCATAGTGAAGCTAACCAGATGGCTGCAGCTCATCTGTAACTCAAGAATCAACACCCTCCATGTTCACTTGAAGCTGAAATCGAGGGGGGTCCATAGAACAATTCAGAAGGATTCAGGCTGTAATAAGCATTCAGTTAGCATCATTGAGTCTCAGGGAAGCTATTGAGATCATTCATTCAAGCCCAGGTGCTCTCCATCATCCTCACGACCTCCATTTTCAGAGGTAAGTTTCTGAACTCCACCTCTTTAATTTAAGTACTCTTAGTGGTAAAGCTCGATTCTATCTTGTTCAGCATCATCAGAGGATTGAAAACCCTCTATCATCATTCATTTATTCATCTTGTGCATCATTTAATTTTAAAATTAGGGTTTATGTGTTCTTCGTGTTCATAATGAAATTCGTTAGTTACACTTAGAATAAATGAATTCTGAGCCCATAATCATGTTCCTTGTCCAAAAACGAGTGAGGTTGATGTTTACATCATGCCATTTAGTTGAGAAACCAGAGAGTTAGGAATTTGAAAATCTGAAGCTCGAGGAAGAAGATGAACATGGCGCGCGTAAAATTTGAATTTCCTGGCTTATCTGAAAATATAATATATTGAGGGTATATAGTTAACAAGCTGCGCGCGCAGCTCAGTTGGTTAAGTTTTGAAATGTGATCATGAAGGGCGTGGGTTCGAACCTCTCTAGGGCCAAACCAATTTTTTAGCATCCATTTTTATTCTTTTTTTTACAAACTTCACACAATTAATAAACTTATCAAATTAAATCATTTTCACTTCATTTTTCACACACTTGCTATTTAATATACCTACTTTGTGAATAATCAAAAAATCATAAAAAAATATTATTTATTTCATGTATTTTAATTAGGTTTAAAATAGTATGTTTTAAATGTTTTCTTAAATACTTTAAAATATATATATTCATTTTGTTTAAACCTAATTACTTTGTGAAGAATTTTATGATAAAACCCTAATTATTTAGGTCTTAATTGGGTATAGATTTCTTCTTTGCCTTAATTAAGTTGACTTTTGTCAATATTCAAAATTGTTTTCAATCTCTGATTAAACGGATGATTAGGGTTTTCAAACAACAAAACCTTGCATCATTCCAAATCTTTTTTTTTCAAATTGCTTTTACACCAGTACTGTAAAGTACTGGGCCTCTAATAGAGTGTAAGTCCCAAAAACCTTCTCTTCTTAGCTTGTTTTCAAAACTGTATTTTCAAAATCTTCCTTCTGTTTTCAAAACATTCTTCTGGTATTTGAAGGGCATTATTCCCGGTGAAACTCTTCAGATACCTATGTGACCTTTGTCCATCTTCACTTCTTCTGTTTTCAAAAACCATTAACTGTTTATCATATATATTCAACTGTTATCAACAAAACAACAAAAATACTGTTGAGGCTCTGTACATATTTCTTCAAAGGCCTCCACTCCATCCAGGTTAGGTTTTACAAGCTTTCAATTTACAGTCTTTAATTAAATTACTGTCAAATATAAATTGTGCATATATTAGTTTAGAACTACGTTTGAGTATAAACCTTAGGACAGTTAAACTATATATATATTATAGGAATATGACCTAGGATTGAGAATGTCTTCCCGGTGAAGGCTCTTTCCTAATTAGAGATCTGTAGTTCAAACCCCCAAGATGAATTATTCCCGGTGAAACGTCTTGGTAAAAACCTTAGAATCCAAATAAATAGGACACATCCACCCAAAGAGGAATTATTCCCGGTGAAACCTCTTACCCATTTGCTTAGAGCCAAAATAAGTTCAAAACTACATAGCTTTCTCTTGTGCTATAACAAGGACCCTCGATTAGCCTCCTCTTGGGCTTTGTACAAGGACCCACAGGCTTCTTAAAAGCATTTCCAGCTTCCTCTTGAGCTTGTATACAAGGACCCATCAGGTTTCTTATAAACATAGGAACAGGTCTTTAGCCACCTTTTAGCCTACCCTAGTGAGTTTCTTCCAATTTAAACCAGACTTTAAACAAGCTAAGTTTGTCTCAATTCTACATTGAGTACATTTTTGGAATGAGAGACATGGACAGTCTCTGTCACCCTTATCTTCATCAATCTTCCTTAGCAGAGTCTAGGATCCAAGTTTATTTCTCCTCAGCATGTGGCAGCCTTCATCTTGGGCTTTAAACAAGAAGTCTCCATTAGATAATCTTTCTGCCATTCATGCTAATAAAATCCCTGGAAAGGGTTAGCTTCCACACATTCTTTCATTTCAATAAAATCCCTGGAAAGGGTTAGCTTCCACACATTCTTTCATTTCAATAAAATCCCTGGAAAGGGTTAGCTTCCACACATTCTTTCATTTCAATAAAATTCCCTGGAAAGGGTTAGCCTCCAAAGTCAATTAAAATCAATCCATCATTTCAATAAAAACCCCTGGAAAGGGTTAGCCTCCAAAGTCAATTAATAAATAATGTCACTTCTCTTAGGAGATAATTTCCCCAATAGAGTCAAAACCCCTGGAAAGGGTCAGCCTCCAAAAATATGATAAAAGTCAGTCTTTTAACAGACAAATTCACCAGCTGAGTCAAAATCCCTGGAAAGGGTTAGCTTCCAAAGAAAAACAGTCTTTTAATAAATAAAACCTCCTCAGTAGAGTCAAAACCAACAAAAACAGTTAGCCTCAACCTTGGGCTTCATACAAGGCACCAAACAATAAAACTCCCCTGTCAAGAGTCAGCCTCAACCTTGGGCATTGTACAAGGCAGATAATAGAGTCTCCCCAGTGAGTTCTTCATCATTCAGTAGCCACAACCTTGGGCTTCGTACAAGGCAGATAAACCATACTTTCATGTGTCAAAGATTCCTAACACTTAGGATCTTTCCCCATATAGTCATCCATACTTAATTCATTTAAGAGTCCGCCACAACCTTGGGCTTTGTACAAGGAAGAAAATAATGTTTTCCCTAGCTAGAGTTAGCCACAACCTTGGGCTTTGTACAAGGCATATAAAATTTCAATTATCCTCAACAGTTAGCCACAACCTTGGGCTTTGTACAAGGCACACAAATAGAGTCTCCCTAAGTAGAGTCAGCCTCAATTCTGGGCTTTGTACAGAACACTAAAATACCCTGTAATTAATCCTCAGTGGATTCATCTCCCAGAGTCAATAATATTAATAAGTCAATCAAAAAGCCTCAAGCTTGGGCCTCATACAAGCCAGCTAAAGTCAAATCTTTTATACAGTAAATAGACATAGCTTATCTCTATAGAGAGATATTTGTACTACTCTACCACATTCAAACAAACAAACATTTCAATTTCAATTTCAATCAAAGTCTCCCATTTAGGACCCTGAAAGACATGCTCTGGCACATCCCCAGACTTGTACACTTTCCCTAATTTGGATGAGCATCTTTCTTTCATTTTAGAGGCACGATGGCTGTCATACTTGATCAACCAAGTAGACTCCCCTCTTGAATGAAATGAATCCAGTTATTCTGTCACTCCTTTAAATGTTTGTGGTAGAATAGTACAAATACCTCTCTGTAAAGATGATTTCATGTCTCTTTACTGTAAACAGAGATTTAATTCCAAGCTTCAACCTTGAGCTTCAAGCAAGGCACAAAAATAATTAATTTCCCTAGTTAATTCCCCGAACTACATTAAGCTCCGACTTCCACTAGGGATATGTAGGCATGAGGTTCACAAGGAATCTCAGCGAGCTAATAAAATACCAAAAATAGTCAGTCTGTCTATCTGTCTGTCTTTTCTTTAATCAAATCAATTCCTTCTCCTAACACAAAGGAGAAACTTTCCCAATCATTAGCAGCAAACACAATCACAAATGACACAGAGAAGGTTCCTGTAGAGTACTACAGATATGTAGGGTGTTTAAACACTTCCCTATGTATAACCGACCCCCCGGACTCCAGAATTTCTAGTCTAGGTGAAATCCCCACACTTAGCAAACTCCTAGGGTTTAGTTGAGATCTTTTTTCCCCTTTCCTACTCGTAGGACAAATAAGAAAGTTCGTGTGATATCGTAGGAAGAACTGAAATAAAATTCATCCCACCACGGGCGCATTCTCCTTCCAAATTTCGCGTGAAGGGTTTAGCGTGCCGTCCTCCCAAGTGAAACGGGGAGGTAAAGAAAACGACACCACACGTGTTAGGCCCAAGAGTTTGTGATCCCATTATTATTATCATTCAGTAAAATAATAAAAACAATTAATGGAAATAATGAAAAAAGGATGAATTAAAGTAAAATAAAAATAATCATGGAAAGGGGATTTTAGGGTTACTTGTGTGACGCATCGTCTACTCACGTGAAGCTCAGGATCTTTATCCTTCCTCACTCGCGAACGACGGCGGCCGGCGAGCTTCTCCGGCAAAGCTCTCGCTCTCCTCAACTCGCCGTCTCACTCCCGTATCTCTCCGTTCAATCTCTCTCGCTTATCTCTTTTTCGATCATGAACGACGAAGACTCCCCTCCGATTAACTTTGCCAGTCACGAAGGATTCCTTTGATTCGAAGATTTAAAGTGTGAACCATGAAAATGAAAATCAGCGCGTGGAGTGTTTGTTGATGGTGAAGAGAGTTGTGGTTCGATGGGAGCTTCCAGCGTTTCAATACATCGTGGCTGCGAAATAAACGCGGAGCGGGATCCAGGACTTTGATTCAGGTAAACTTGTTTCTTCCGCTTTGAATTCTTCTTCTTGCTTCACTTCTTGCGTGTGCTGTTATGATGATGATGATGATGAGCGTGGCTGCAGATTGAAGGTGTGGCGATGATTGAAGAAGGTGTGGTTTGAGAGAAGTTTGAGATGATGATGATGATGTTGATTGTTTGTTGTTGAAGATGGATTTGCAGACGAAGATGAAGAACAGTGATGAAGATGCAGAGAGATTGAGAGTGATGGATGATGAAGAATGATGGTGGAGAAGGTTGAAGAAGGTGGTTGAAGATTGAGAGGTGAAGCAGTGAAGAATGAAGAAGATTGAGAGTGGAAGAATGGTGGAGAAGTACTGAGTGAAGATGAAGATGAATGAGTATGGAGAATGGATCGAGAGAAGGTGATTGAAGCTGAGAGAATGGAAGTGGATTCTGGAGTGGGTGGAGGATGGTGATGGATTGAAGATTGAAGGTGGGAGAAGAATGAAGAGAGAGAATTGAAGATGAAGTTGATTGTGTGGAGAAAATGGTGGAGAGTTGGATGTTTATATATGAATAGTGATCGATGAATAGAGATGATTTCTTGAATGTGGAGCTTAGAATGTGATTGGCAGCATGTTTTTTCATTTTTCTTGAATGTGGGACTTGGTCTTATGCAGGGGATTGGTCTTATTTAGTGTATATATGGAAAACTGACTGTTATGATTTGTTGTTGTTGTAGGTTGGAATATGGCAAGGTCTTGAAGAATGGATAGGAAGCAAAGCAAGAACATCATTTTGGATCAGTTTGGTAAGTGATTGTTTGGTTAGATTGTTTATGTATGGTGTTTTGAAATGGTTAGAATTAGTTTTGACAGTTAGTGAAATAGAGAGATTGAGGGAATTAGTTAAATGGAACTGTTAGTGGTGTATAGGTTAGAGCTGTTAGATTTATTGAAAAGAGCTGAAGGTTAGGATGGGAAATTATGCTAGTTATGCAATGTTAGTAATTTTGATTTCTGAAACTCTGCTTTTTAATCTGATGCAGGCTTGCAAGCTTTGGTTCGAATCAGATTCATCATCGAATTTTCCGGTAACGAAGACTTTGAGAAGACTTTGAATCATTGGTACGAAATCCTTATACCCTTGGTAAAGCAGAGAGTATGTCTAAACAATGCCATAAGTCTGTTCTGATTTTTTTCAGTCTCTTCTCTTTTCTTTGAGTTGCTTCTGATTTATTGTTGTGTATTCTTCTGTTGTTGCAAATCTGTGCGCGTGTTTGTCGGTTTCTGTGATTTTTTAAGGTTTGCTGTGTGAGAGAGTATATTGGCAGAGGTTCTTTGGGATGATTCGTGGTGTATGAGAGGCTGCTAGTTTTGAATGTTGCAGGTTCTTTGAATTTTCAATAGTTGGCTGAATGGTATGGTTAGCATTGGTAGTTGGTTTGCTGTTAGGGATTTTTGTATGCAGAATTTTTATGGTTGATTTATGCAGGGGCTGTTGGCAGAACTTTGTTGGGCTGATTGACTAACTGAGTTACTTGCAGCGCAATGGAGTGGTGAGATTATTATGAGGTCACTGTTTTTGATTTGAATTGGTGTTAGGATTTATTGTAACTGTTGGCTTGGTTATAGGTTTAGGTTATGCTGAACTGATATGGTTTGGTTTTTGACAGTTATGGTTAGAAAAATGTTATGAAGTTAGAAGTTGTTATGGGATTAATGACTAGTGGGATGTATGGTTATTTGTATATTGGACTGAATTTTCTATGTTGCTTGAAATGACATTTGTTATGTTGTGGCAGTTTGTTTAATGTTGCAGGGGGATTGAGCATGAGCTTGGAAGCTTGAAGAAGTGTGGTGTTGTTCAAGAAAAACATGGTGACTTGAAGTTAAGGTGTGAAAGTTAGGAAGTTGATGAAGAATAAAGTTAGCATGAAGAAGATCTTATGGAAGCTTGTCTTTCTTTTTGTGAAGATAGGGATGTACTAATTTTCATAGTTTGTGTTGTTCATGATGTGGAATGTATGTAATTTAGGATTTGTAATGGGATTTGGACTTTGATGTAATATGAGATGGGTGTTCGAACTAGTAGTGGTTTATGATATTGGTGTAAACATTTTCATGGTTTTTGTTGGACTAACTCGTGAAGGCTTCCACATGCTTTCTTTTATGAATGGAAAGTTTGGGTCGAACTTGTCTTATAATGTATATTTGGACTCTTTGTTGAATGAAGCATAACTCATAATTAGAAGCCCCCTTGAATTTCATTCACATCATTTAGTTACAACATAGGCCCACAGGTTTCAAGACACACAATAAACCATCTTTCGACTTAAAATTATCAGAATTAACACCTTGACCACCACTGCAATGAATAGAACCCTGAGGAATGAACACGATTCATGAGCACTAGATGTCTAGGGAAATAAACCCTAAAACTGGAGATCAAGCTTGAGATGAGTCTTAAGATAGTCATGAAACCGAACCCTGGTTCATTAGAATCCCCAGTAGAAATATTGCCAAATTCAAGCACAAGGTATTAAAACCCTTAATTCTAATAATCCTTGATCCCAATGCCAATTTTGTTGATTTATGATGCATGTTATGTTAAATGATCTAGTGGAGATATGCAGATGAAATGCGAAGCTAAAGCCAGTTAGAAATTAAAGGGTAGGACAAATTTGGGGTATGACGGTTGCCCCTATTTAATCGTCTTAAACCTGAAGGTGAGATTGGCGTTAGCCTTTCGAACATTCGAGGTAGAAGAAGGTTAAATATCAAGACCCGAAATTTGGCCTGAAATGATGGTGTGATGGTTATCCTTATTTTTTATTTTTGATATCTGCTGGGGAAAGAGAACTTTTTGTTGTTTTTTTTTTTGGTGAAAAAGTTTATGGTAAGTGATGGTTGAATGTTGATAACTTGTAGCGTAGCCAAAGTGCCAATACAAGGTTCTTGATGGAAATGATTAATGTGAAAGTGATTGGAAGAGAAGTAGGTTTGACAGAAAGGTAAGGTAACATAGACAAATATTTTAAAAGAAGATACAGACGAGTATCGAAGGAATGACACATACGAGCATCAAAAGGAAATACAGACGAGTATCGAAAGAATGACACATACGAGCATCAAGAGGAGATACAGACGAGTATCGAAAGAATGACACATACGAGCATCAAAGGGAGATACAGACGAGTATCGAATGAATGACACATACGAGCGTCAAAGAGGAGATACAGACGAGTATCGAAAGAATGACACATACGAGCGTCAAAAGGAGATACAGACGAGTATCGAAAGAATGACACATACGAGCGTCAAAGAGGAGATACAGACGAGTATCGAAAGAATGACACATACGAGCATCAAAAGGAGATACAGACGAGTATCGAAAGAACGACACATACGAGCATCAAAAGGAGATACAGACGAGTATCGAAAGAATGACACATACGAGCATCAAAAGGAGATACAGACGAGTATCGAAAGAATGACACATACGAGCGTCAAAGAGGAGATACAGACGAGTATCGAAAGAATGACACATACGAGCGTCAAAAGGAGATACAGACGAGTATCGAAAGAATGACACATACGAGCATCAAAAGGGGATACAGACGAGTATCGAAAGAATGATACATACGAGCGTCAAAGAGGAGATACAGACGAGTATCGAAAGAATGACACATACGAGCGTCAAAAGGAGATACAGACGAGTATCGAAAGAATGACACATACGAGCATGAAAAGGAGATACAGACGAGTATCGAAAGAATGACACATACGAGCGTCAAAGAGGAGATACAGACGAGTATCGAAAGAATGACACATACGAGCGTCAAAAGGAGATACAGAAGAGTATCGAAAGAATGACACATACGAGCGTCAAAGAGGAGATACAGACGAGTATCGAAAGAATGACACATACGAGCATCAAAAGGAGATACAGACGAGTATCGAAAGAACGACACATACGAGCATCAAAAGGAGATACAGACGAGTATCGAAAGAACGACACATACGAGCATCAAAAGGAGATACAGACGAGTATCGAAAGAATGACACATACGAGCGTCAAAGAGGAGATACAGACGAGTATCGAAAGAATGACACATACGAGCGTCAAAAGGAGATACAGACGAGTATCGAAAGAATGACACATACGAGCATCAAAAGGGGATACAGACGAGTATCGAAAGAATGACACATACGAGCGTCAAAGAGGAGATACAGACGAGTATCGAAAGAATGACACATACGAGCGTCAAAAGGAGATACAGACGAGTATCGAAAGAATGACACATACGAGCATCAAAAGGAGATACAGACGAGTATCGAAAGAATGACACATACGAGCATCAAAAGGAGATACAGACGAGTATCGAAAGAATGACACATACGAGCATCAAAAGGAGATACAGACGAGTATCGAAAGAATGACACATACGAGCATCAAAAGGAGATACAGACGAGTATCGAAGGAATGACACAGACGAGTGCTTGAGAAGCTTGGTAGATGGACTTACTGGGGATTGGGATTTAGTCTTGAAATGATTTGCCAGGACGGAAGGCAAAGGATACGCAACACGGGGGTTGGATCTGAAAAATTTTCCCGTACGAGGGAAGGAATCACGGAGACTAGGGACGACCAGGCTCGGCAATAAGATGACAGTAACCACGGGGGATTACGGGGATATTGATGCTTACGAAGCATGAGAATTACATTAATCCCTCAGGCCAAAGGCGGGGTATAACTCTTCAAGAGTGGCAATCGTTCGAATCGCCACACACCAAGTATGATTATTCAAACGATTGAAAAATGAAATGGGTTGAATGCCCATCCTCATTCGCACTCTAATTTTCGCGTGGCACACGGGAAATAACCATGACACGACTAGAGACGACTAGACTCGACAAGAAGGCGATAGTAACCACTGGGGATTACGGGAATATGGATGCTTGCGAAGCATAAGAATTACATTAATCCCTCAGGCCAAAAGGCGGGGTGTAACTCTTCAAGAGTGTTAATCGTTCGAATCGCCACACACCAAGTATGATTATTCAAACGATTGAAAAATGAAATGGGTTGAATGCCCACCCTCATTCGCACTCTAATCTTCGCGCGGCACACGGGAAATAACCTCGGAGACAACGATTCTGACGAAGAAAGACATTGCATCCGATCCATATTGGAGAGAGGATATGAGACTTATTTTGGGGATTGAGGATACCAGGTATCGGCACCGTGGCTTGGGGAGATTTGTAAATGTATTAGCAGATATCAATCGGAGTTTGTAAGGACAATATTTTTGTGGAGGATATCATTGTCTCGATTGGGTGCTGATTTGTACTATCTGGCTTATGCTTTGTATGCATGTTTGAATTTTTCTATGGCGTAATGATCCGTTTTGACGGATATGCTACGCTTTTGAGGATGCAATGTTATATGCAATGAACACTATATGCAGAGTGCCACATAAAGGCATTGGTCAGGTAAACACCAGGGAGAATCCCCTTAGTGTTAAGGACCATGTGGAGGTGCCAATAGATATTGGACTTTGATTTGTAAGATGCACTTTTCTTTTACTTGAAGAATGATTTCTGACTTCTCACCATGTGCCACTGCTTGGAGGATTTTCAGCTTAAGGAGATTCCCTTGATTCACCATGTTGGGGATGAGAAATCCAGATAAGGAGCCTTGATTAGGGAAGTAGGACAACTCCTAGGAGAAATAAACTCCTATGCTTGAGGAATGGAACAAACTCTCGGGAGAAATAAACTCCATGCTTGGGGAGAGACCGAGATTCTAGGAGAAATAAACTCCTATGGTCATGGAGCGTCAAAAAACTCAGAATTGTGCCCCAAGCTTCGTGACTTATGGAGGAATTTGCCCCAAAGGATCCTTGGAGAGATTTGTCGAATCTCGACGTAACTGCCCCAGATCGGTTGGACTTAAGAGAGATTCCTTGACATGATTGCCCCAGATTGGTCAAAGCTTGAAGAGATTTATCGACATGATTGCCCCAGATTGGGTACATCTTACTAGAATCCTCAAGCCTTCGTTGTTTTGAAGTCAAACATGGAAACAACTTTACCACGCTCAACGGAGTCTTCAAACTCTTCCCTTCAAGGTAATCAGGGAAAGCATTAACTGTTCATGCCCAACGGAGTTCTTTGGATAACTTGCCCCTTGATGGTCAACATTTGAGATGATTAGCTTTTCCTCCTCGGAGTTCTCAAGTCTCTTGTACTTTGACATGATCGAGTTACTTACTGATTCTCATCATGGTAATTTCCTTGATGTTAAGCACATATTTTGTATGCAAAAGAATGTTAATTCTAAGAATGATAATTCTAATGCAAAGCCTATGTTAGTCTTGAAGTTGTAAAACTTTTTTGTGAAATGAGGTTGCGACCTCTTGTGACCGAATCACTAGTGGACACAACCTCAATTTTTTGCATATGGAAGATAAAGCAAATGTACGATACCAACATGGATATGAGTCTCGCTTCATTGGGAGTCAGTTAAACACTATCTCATCGGAGTGTGCTTTCAAAATAAACCCTACTTCAATTAGGACTTTTAAGGGTTGTAACTTGGCCGGGTTCACGGTTTTCAGAAAACAAAGGATTTTTAGGCTCAAAATTATTTGGTGCCCACCCCCTTCGTGATGTTCTCCAATCCTATGTTCAGTTAACTCGACACGAGTGTTCATCCCTCACAAGGAATTTGGAGTGGTTGAGGAATCAATGAGGTTTTTTGGACATGGCGGTCGCTCACCTTCTATTCTTCTAATTCATTATCACACGACTTTGTTCTTGCTTGGCAATTTCATCATCTTTTTCTTTTGCCATTTTCTTTTCATCTTTTTTTTATTTTCATTATTTTGTCGCCATTTTTTTTTGCTCTCTTTTTTTTGAACAAGTCGTGTGACCTCGCATTATCTTTGATTCGTTGGAGGTGATTGCGACCGCCTCACTCCTTTGATTTGATGAAGGATTACCATTGTGGTATCGTCATCTCTTGATCTCTTGATGGAATAAGGATAATCATTGCGGTTTTGACATTCCTCAACCTTTTGAAGGATAACCATTGTTGTATCCTTAGATGCACACCCTTTTGGTGAGTTTTGAAAGCTCGATCAAGTTAAATGAACACTACCCTGCCCCAAGGTTAAAATAAGGGTTTTTTATGATTAGAAAAGAAACTCCTACTTCAAGGCTCAAAGGGGTTATCGAGGGTCTATCTCCCTTGTATCTCCAGTGTTTGGGGATTTGAAACAATGCCTGTACATCCTCAGTAGGGTTTTATTCAAAAACACATGATTAGAGATTTTGCATTTTTATCTTTCATCATTCTCCCTCCGCTCTTTGCCTAAGCAAGTGATTAGTAAAGTTGGTATCGTAATGCCAAAAACATTTTATGAGTGAAAACGAATGGGTTTCTTCAAGACAAACATAAACAATGCATTATGATTTTTATTCAGAAATTAACAAGTTTTTACATGCTAGCAATGCTTAAACAAACAATGAAATGTTACAAATGAGAATGCAATAAAGAAACTAATTGAATGCCATAGTTGAGGACACTTGACTCTGTCTGGACTTGTTGATCTCGAATACTTTCTGCAGTTCCTTCCAAACACTTCAGATTACTCCAAAAGAGAACTCCAACGAAGTCACCCATGAGTCGTAAACTTTTGCCTTGCTTTAGGGATTCGAGCAATGCGAGTGATGCAATGCTCAAGATAAGAGTACGTCTTGCTTATCCCTCGTGCGGGAGCCCCAAATACAGTAGCTAGAGTAATAATTGCCATCACAAATGGAAGTACCTTGCATGGTCATCAAATTGAGGAGATCTATTTGTGGTGAAGAAGACCCAATACTCGAATCTTAACCAATTGGAATTCCAACAAACAGGGAAGCGAATGGGCACAAGGCAATAGAATCACATCCATTTGTTTCTCATATTCTTCTCGTCTTTGTTAACAAGCGGAGGCCACTGAGAACGAAATTCTGAGAAGAGACAACTGAGATATGAAGTAGAACCTTGAGAATGAGAAGCATTGTGTAGAACACTTTTGATTACCACATGGAAAGAGATTCTGACAAAGTCACCCAGGAATTTGTAATGCTTTTAAGGGTTTCGAACAAAGCAAATGGCGCAATGCTCAAGATAGACCAGGTCTTGCTTATCCCTCGATCGGGAGCCCCAAGCAACTTCCACACATGTATAGGAAATGATTACCAATTTAGCTTCAATATCCAAACCATCTAGAGTGAGTAAATGACCCTTGCAGTTTCTTGACATCAAGTAATAGGCTCAAACACACAATGTATAAGTCAATGGAGTCACGACCTTCTATGACTTTCAACCTTTTCTCCAAGAGGTGGAACCTTTTGTCAATTCCCATACTCGGAAACTCGAAGACTTCAATGATGTGAATTTTCCTTACCAAGAACAGGAATCTCAACATTATTTTCAGACATTCTGATTCATAAGACCTTCTCATGGGTGAGATTAACATTCGCATTTGACCTCTAAGGAACTTGTCTCAATTCTTCTTGTCAAAGAGAAAAGGCTTGAATAACCTCCACACACTAATTCATGTTAGTTCCTATTTTTGTTCTCATTTTAGTCAAAGAAACCCACAGAGTTGTTCCAATGTTAACTTTTGAGCACGTAGCGGTGAGAAGTCAATTGTATTGTTGAAGTCAGAACTTGAGTAGAAAGGGCCCCATATGCTTTTGAGAGAACCATGAAATGCATGATAGTATGGATGCATGTTTCATTTATGGAGAATCCTAAAGTCTTTTTACACTTTCCTCTTTCTTCTCTTTTTTTTATCTCCTTTTGAAATCAAGGCTTTATTTTGTATATAATATCTTTTCTTTTTCTATTTCTTTTTTTTCTTCTTTTTTTTTGGAAATAGACTTCAGGATCTCTCACAAATGAAGTGGGTGAAGCAATGATGTTATGCAATGCAAAAGCATGGGATCAAGGTCCATATAATCTTAGTAACCACTACACAATCCTCTGAATAACTGATGTAAAACCTCTGTACAGGCCAAATGTCACAGGATCAAAGGTTCGACGCCTTTTAAAATACCAGAATATCAAGCATCATGAGAACAGACCAAATAAAGGTCCATCTCACATATGAAGAAGCAATGGTATGTAGGAGCCAAGGTTTCCTGTCCCACCCCAATCTCACAGGTATGTAGTCTAGACACGGACAAGTGGTCCCTAATGGTCACTAGGGTCTACAGTTCCCATGGGGTACAAAGTGTTTGAGGCAACAAGCGTGCCAGACACAGTGTTCCATGAAAGAACCTCGCCCAGTTGTGGTACCCCATGTCGAGCTCGATCGTAGCAAGAGCCACGGGAGTCAACATGAGCATCCACGCTAATCCTATGTGTCACTGGCCTGGGTAGTGGGCCTTTTACCTGACAAAAACCCCCCACCTGCAAAACAAAGCAGAAAAATATGTGGCCCCCACGGGGACCCATAATATAGTCCAGATGCATGCGGAAAAGAAACACCCAATAAAAGAAACAAACAAAGGCTAGGATCGACTTGCTTAGGTAATCCCCAGAAGAGTCGCCAGCTGTCGCACGCTCGCGAAAAATGAACAGAGTCGCCACCAATATATTTATCCCATAAGGGAAAGGAATATCAGAAAACCTAACAAAGGAAAGAACAGGGTCTTGCGACCAGAGAATCAAGGTACGGGAGTCGGTTACGCAAGGGGAAGGTATTAGCACCCCTCGCGCCAATCGTACTCGATGGTATCCACCTATGTTTGTTTCTATCTAAAGGGTGTGTACTATGTCTACCTATATGTGAATGCGTGCAAAAAGAAATACGGGGAAAAGAAGGAAATATTTACAAATGTGCTCGTTCAAGCCCCGCGACTTGATGCCTACGTATCCTTTTCAGGAATCAGAGCGCCGTAGTTCGGCTCCATAGTTTTGTTTGTTTTTGTGTTTTTTAGTTGGGCGGAGTTAATGCTCGCGCTCTTGCATAAGGGATCGACCTAGGATGCAATAGAGCGGAGATAACAATGCCCTTAAGAAAGGAGAGAAAGAGAGAGAGTTTGAGTGTTTCGAGGAAATCCCTAAAGCAAGGGAAACTCGAGTTACTCTTTGGTTTGTGTCTTTTAGAATTTGGGAACTTACGCCCGAATGGAACCCTAAAGAAAGGGAGATCCAAGCACTCGAATGATTCCCTAAAGCAAGGGAGATCCAAGCTTCCATTCCCTTTTTAATGATTTTCACTTTTTTATTAATGTTTTTTAGTGTTTTCTTTGTATTTTTTAAAGGGATTTTATTTGAATATTCGTTAGATGTTTTATGTTGTAAAAGAAAAAGAATCTAGCCTAAGTATGAAAGCAATTTCTACCTAATGTTATCATGGTTTCTACCTAAGGTTAGGAATAAAAAACACATGAAAAATAAAGCAAAAAGTGGAATATATGAAAATAGCATAAGAGCATGAAATAGAACAAGTCAAAATATAGCACAAAAGTGAATTAAAAGTACTATTATTTTTGCATTGATTTTTATGAGAGAAATTCTATCAATTATGTCAAAATTAAACTAAACTAACTACTATTTTTATGAGCCATTTTTTTAATGTCAACGATAACCTAAAAGTCTAACAAAATAGTGATTATTTAGTCTCTAAAACTTAACAAAATCTTATTGTTTTTATATGTCCTTTTTACTCCCTAAAATCTAACAAAAGTAAGTGATTTTTATCATGTTTTTATTATCTAAAAAAAATAGAAAACTATGTCAAAAAAAATACTAAATCTAACATGAGAGGATGGGCTCAGGGGGGTGTTATCTGAAAATTACGGTGCAGTCAGCAAATGGGCGCAGGGCCCATGGGAGTTAGGCCCAACGAAATTTTGTTATGGTGTCTAAGAATGAAGGAGGTGCGTGGGCTAAAATAGGGTGCGGCCAGCAACAATGGCGTTTGGCCCAAGGATGATTTTTGTACAGATTTTTATGATGCCAAAAACGTGGTGCTTGGCCATGGTGGGGGTGTGAGCATGAATCCGTGTTAGGCCCAAGAGTTTGTGATCCCATTATTATTATCATTCAGTAAAATAATAAAAACAATTAATGGAAATAATGAAAAAAGGATGAATTAAAGTAAAATAAAAATAATCATGGAAAGGGGATTTTAGGGTTACTTGTGTGACGCATCGTCTACTCACGTGAAGCTCAGGATCTTTATCCTTCCTCACTCGCGAACGACGGCGGCCGGCGAGCTTCTCCGGCAAAGCTCTCGCTCTCCTCAACTTGCCGTCTCACTCCCGTATCTCTCCGTTCAATCTCTCTCGCTTATCTCTTTTTCGATCATGAACGACGACGACTCCCCTCCGATTAACTTTGCCAGTCACGAAGGATTCCTTTGATTCGGAGATTTAAAGTGTGAACCATGAAAATGAAAATCAGCGCGTGGAGTGTTTGTTGATGGTGAAGAGAGTTGTGGTTCGATGGTAGCTTCCAGCGTTTCAATACATCGTGGCTGCGAAATAAACGCGGAGCGGGATCCGGGACTTTGATTCAGGTAAACTTGTTTCTTCCGCTTTGAATTCTTCTTCTTGCTTCGCTTCTTGCGTGTGCTGTTATGATGATGATGATGATGAGCGTGGCTGCAGATTGAAGGTGTGGCGATGATTGAAGAAGGTGTGGTTTGAGAGAAGTTTGAGATGATGATGATGATGTTGATTGTTTGTTGTTGAAGATGGATTTGCAGACGAAGATGAAGAACAGTGATGAAGATGCAGAGAGATTGAGAGTGATGGATGATGAAGAATGATGGTGGAGAAGGTTGAAGAAGGTGGTTGAAGATTGAGAGGTGAAGCAGTGAAGAATGAAGAAGATTGAGAGTGGAAGAATGGTGGAGAAGTACTGAGTGAAGATGAAGATGAATGAGTATGGAGAATGGATCGAGAGAAGGTGATTGAAGCTGAGAGAATGGAAGTGGATTCTGGAGTGGGTGGAGGATGGTGATGGATTGAAGATTGAAGGTGGGAGAAGAATGAAGAGAGAGAATTGAAGATGAAGTTGATTGTGTGGAGAAAATGGTGGAGAGTTGGATGTTTATATATGAATAGTGATCGATGAATAGAGATGATTTCTTGAATGTGGAGCTTAGAATGTGATTGGCAGCATGTTTTTTCATTTTTCTTGAATGTGGGACTTGGTCTTATGCAGGGGATTGGTCTTATTTAGTGTATATATGGAAAACTGACTGTTATGATTTGTTGTTGTTGTAGGTTGGAATATGGCAAGGTCTTGAAGAATGGATAGGAAGCAAAGCAAGAACATCATTTTGGATCAGTTTGGTAAGTGATTGTTTGGTTAGATTGTTTATGTATGGTGTTTTGAAATGGTTAGAATTAGTTTTGACAGTTAGTGAAATAGAGAGATTGAGGGAATTAGTTAAATGGAACTGTTAGTGGTGTATAGGTTAGAGCTGTTAGATTTATTGAAAAGAGCTGAAGGTTAGGATGGGAAATTATGCTAGTTATGCAATGTTAGTAATTTTGATTTCTGAAACTCTGCTTTTTAATCTGATGCAGGCTTGCAAGCTTTGGTTCGAATCAGATTCATCATCGAATTTTCCGGTAACGAAGACTTTGAGAAGACTTTGAATCATTGGTACGAAATCCTTATACCCTTGGTAAAGCAGAGAGTATGTCTAAACAATGCCATAAGTCTGTTCTGATTTTTTTCAGTCTCTTCTCTTTTCTTTGAGTTGCTTCTGATTTATTGTTGTGTATTCTTCTGTTGTTGCAAATCTGTGCGCGTGTTTGTCGGTTTCTGTGATTTTTTAAGGTTTGCTGTGTGAGAGAGTATATTGGCAGAGGTTCTTTGGGATGATTCGTGGTGTATGAGAGGCTGCTAGTTTTGAATGTTGCAGGTTCTTTGAATTTTCAATAGTTGGCTGAATGGTATGGTTAGCATTGGTAGTTGGTTTGCTGTTAGGGATTTTTGTATGCAGAATTTTTATGGTTGATTTATGCAGGGGCTGTTGGCAGAACTTTGTTGGGCTGATTGACTAACTGAGTTACTTGCAGCGCAATGGAGTGGTGAGATTATTATGAGGTCACTGTTTTTGATTTGAATTGGTGTTAGGATTTATTGTAACTGTTGGCTTGGTTATAGGTTTAGGTTATGCTGAACTGATATGGTTTGGTTTTTGACAGTTATGGTTAGAAAAATGTTATGAAGTTAGAAGTTGTTATGGGATTAATGACTAGTGGGATGTATGGTTATTTGTATATTGGACTGAATTTTCTATGTTGCTTGAAATGACATTTGTTATGTTGTGGCAGTTTGTTTAATGTTGCAGGGGGATTGAGCATGAGCTTGGAAGCTTGAAGAAGTGTGGTGTTGTTCAAGAAAAACATGGTGACTTGAAGTTAAGGTGTGAAAGTTAGGAAGTTGATGAAGAATAAAGTTAGCATGAAGAAGATCTTATGGAAGCTTGTCTTTCTTTTTGTGAAGATAGGGATGTACTAATTTTCATAGTTTGTGTTGTTCATGATGTGGAATGTATGTAATTTAGGATTTGTAATGGGATTTGGACTTTGATGTAATATGAGATGGGTGTTCGAACTAGTAGCGGTTTATGATATTGGTGTAAACATTTTCATGGTTTTTGTTGGACTAACTCGTGAAGGCTTCCACATGCTTTCTTTTATGAATGGAAAGTTTGGGTCGAACTTGTCTTATAATGTATATCTGGACTCTTTGTTGAATGAAGCGTAACTCATAATTAGAAGCCCCCTTGAATTTCATTCACATCATTTAGTTACAACATAGGCCCACAGGTTTCAAGACACACAATAAACCATCTTTCGACTTAAAATTATCAGAATTAACACCTTGATCACCACTGCAATGAATAGAACCCTGAGGAATGAACACGATTCATGAGCACTAGATGTCTAGGGAAATAAACCCTAAAAATGGAGATCAAGCTTGAGATGAGTCTTAAGATAGTCATGAAACCGAACCCTGGTTCATTAGGATCCCCAGTAGAAATATTGACAAATTCAAGCACAAGGTATTAAAACCCTTAATTCTAATAATCCTTGATCCCAATGCCAATTTTGTTGATTTATGATGCATGTTATGTTAAATGATCTAGTGGAGATATGCAGATGAAATGCGAAGCTAAAGCCAGTTAGAAATTAAAGGGTAGGACAAATTTGGGGTATGACACATCCAACGCTCTAGCCTTGCCAGTCCATGCTATAGACTCTATTATCCACCACACCTGATCATTTTATTTTCTATTTTTCTATTTTAATTTAATTTATTTGCAAAATTATTTTAAATAGTTTTAAAAATCCAAAAAATACACAAAAAATAATTTTAAGTTTATAAAATAATATTTTATTTTCTGATATAAAAATATTTTATTTTTCTTCATAATTTAAATATTTTGCATAATTAATTAGTTTATATTTATATATTTGCTTCTTAATTATTTCAACCAATCAAAAAATCATAAAAAAAAATTGCTCTTTATATTAAATATTGTTTATATATTATAAACTAATTTTGTACATATTTAGAATAATTTTCTCTTTAAGTTTTAATTATTTGTATAATTATGTATTAATTAACTTAATAAATTTCAGATCAACTTCAAAAATTCCAAAAAAAATAGTTTTGTTTTAAAATTAATTGAAAAGCATTTTGAACATATTTTAAACTTAACTTTTAGGTTTAAATTTATTTTCATCTTTTTTCCTCATTTTAATTTAATTAATCATGCATTAATTATAATTAAAAACAAATCATAAAAAATCCAAAAACATTTCTTTATTTTTCTTGCAATTTAAATTCCTAGATTAATGTATAGGTTGTCAAATTCATGTAAATAGCGTAGTTTACATTTCCTGCACAATCAATGTAATAGCGTAGATTTACTTTCCGCACTTTACATTTCCGCATTTTAAATTCCAGCACATATAAAATTGCGTGTATGTCAAAGATAAAAATTGAATCGTTAGATCACTAACTTCAAAGATAAAATATCTGAATCAAAACACAATCACACTTGCACCTCTTAGGGTAATCCCTTTCTCATTCTTTTCAAAATCAAAATCAAATTCTACTGTTTCAAATGCAAAATCGAACTTTCGTTTACATTCGGTGAAAGGATAGATTTTTAAAGGAAATAGGATAAGACCTTATAACTTAGGGTAGACCTCCTAATTTGCTTGCTCAGATCAAAACAAACAAATCTCTCATATATCATTGTTTTTCAAAATAAAACTTTCAAAAAAAAAAGACAATACTTCGTATATATCCAAACGAGGATCATTACGAAGTTAACGTTCTTTTTTCAAAACATCTTTCGAAAGATAAAACACTTTGTATACATCCACACAAGGATCATTACAAAGTCAATTTACAAAAGTATTTAAAACCACATACAAGCATTTCAAGGCAATTAAAAAGTAATTCAAAAGAAGTGAGCTAAGCAAATTAAAGAGCCCATGGATAACCATGGATACAAAGGGTGCTAATACCTTCCCTTTGTATAACCTACCCCCTTACCCAGAATTTCTTAAAGGTCTTTTTCTGTTTCTTTTATAAACCTTTCCTTAATTGGATAAAATAAAAGTCGGTGGCGACTCTCTGATTATCAAAAACACAAAAGCAGAAAGAAAAGAGTCAGTTCGCGTATCTCTCTGCGAGAGGTATGGTAAAACCGAGTGCATGACAGAACTGGCGACTCTGCTGGGGACATACTTTCAAAAAACAAAATGTTTTCAAAAGGGGTTACCTTTAGAGTATAGATCACATCGATGTTTTCAATTGCTTGATTTGATTGCTCTATTTTTCGAAGGTTGGTTTGGGTATTTTGCTTGTGTGAAAGATTCTAACCCGAATCTCGAGATACCTTAAGTATGTAACAATAGACCAAGGAAACTGTACGGCATATACCGATACGGTTGATCTGGTAGTCACCGTTAGTGCGATACTTTGGTTTATACTGATATCCCTTGAAAACGATCAAGGAGTATATTAGGCTTCCGAAATGTCATTAAACACTAATTTGTCTTAGAACCTTTTAGTTGAACCTGACTTGTGGCCTATTAAGTGGCTAGCTTTGAAATTGATCGAAGTTAGTTATCCTTGAGGAATATTCTTGATCGGCCGTCTGAGCGCCGTATTGAGATGTTGTCTCCAAGGATCATAGAACCCGAATACTATTCTAAGACAGGTTTTAACCAACTCAACTTCAGTGGGGAGGGTATCACCTATCAACCTCATGCAAGCCTTTGAACCTAAGGCTATTGTTTGATTTGTTTGTGTTTGCCACATGTTTGACATCATAAGCATCATAAGCATATAATTTTTCACTAATCATTTCAAGGATCAAAGAATTTACCTTTGTTATTGCAGGTAATGGCTCCCGCCACCAGAGATTACATCTGAATCAACATCTCAACGGTGCCATCTGAACTAAAAGACTTAGTGTCAGAGTTTCCCAGGAATGCTCAGTTCACCGAAAAGCACGGTCACCTACTCCATTTGGTTACCTCAAAATTTGAAGAGGATATGATACGGGTCCTGTTCCAGTTCTTTGATCCCGAACATCATTGCTTTACCTTTCCTGATTACCAGTTAGTACCCACCTTGGAAGAATTTTCTGAACTAATTGGATTACCAGTTCGAGATCAATTACCTTTCACTGGTTTAGAAAAGATTCCAAAACCTGAAATCATTGCTGCTGCTTTACATTTGCGAAAGTCAGAAATCGAGTCCAATTGGGAAACAAAGAGCGGAATCCAAGGTTTGCTTGCTAAGTTCTTGATGGAAAAGGCTCGATTACTACTGGAAAACAAAAGTTATCCAGCTTTTGAGGAGGTTGTGGCTCTTTTGATCTATGGGTTGGTTTTATTCCCTAATCCCGACCAGTTCATAAGTGTACACACCATCAATCTTTTCTTAACCCGTAACCCGGTACCAACCTTGCTGGGAGACATTCTACATTCTCTATACACTCGTACCATGAAAAAACGAGGAACTCTTATGTGCTGTATACCACTACTGGCTAGATGGTTTACATTTTATCTTCCCCGATCAGTGTTGAGAAATGAACAAAGAATGCAATGGTCTCGCAGGATTATGTCTTTGTCTCATTCAGATATCCGGTGGAATAACTTCTTTCAAAGAGACATTACTATCATTGACCATTGTGGAGAATACCCTAATGTGCCACTACTTGGCATCAAGGGAGGCATCACTTACAACCCCTCTTTAGCCTTACGCCAATTCGGATATGCACAGAGAAACGGTCCTCATGACATGATTATCCGTGGCATTGTGTTTGGTTACAAGAATGATTCCCACAGACACCGACGAAGGTTCATACATGCTTGGGACAGTTTCTATAGAATAGAAAGCAAAACTTTGGGGTAATGGAATTCTATTCCTATGGAACCTTACCTCAGATGGGTGCGTACTCATGCTCAGAAATTCATAATGCCATATCCCGCTATTCTACCTGTGACTATCGAGCCAGAAGTCGAAGGAGACGAACCTCAAGTTATTCTATATCCGGATATGCCAACTGACCTGGAAGAGTTGCAAAAATCTTGGGTTCAACTAAAAGAGGAAAGAGACACCTTCAAAGCACACTGTCAGGACTATGAGAGAAGAATATTGGAGCTCACCGGACAACTCCAAGAAGAACAGCAGATCAACACATTCCTGGGTGCAAAGAGAAAGCGTCCATGGGAGACCTGAGGGATCCTTCATTTTCTTTGTTTATTTCTGTTTTGTAAGCCCGAATGAGGCAAAAAGAAAAAAAAAGAAATAAAATGTTTGACTAACGTTTGTTTTTTTTTCTTTTTAACAAATCTAAATTCTAAGATCCTTGAAAACATTGCATAAACATTTCATTCATAAACATTGCATATACATTTCATTCATTGCATATGCATTTCATTCACACACATTGCATAACAGGTTCACATGACGGATTTCTCATCTCCTCGCTGTTTATTTCAGTTAGAAGAGATGGAATCTGAAACAAGCATCAAGAATCTCGAAGCACAGAACGCCCAAGTTCAAATAGCAGTTCTGGAATTGGCAAAGGGGAAACAAGAACTGAAAGCCCTGATAACCAAGAAGAAAAAGAAGCCCAAAGGATCTGTAGGCTCGAGTCACCTGAAAAGGAAGATCAAAATCCCAGTCAAAAAGTCCAAAAAGCCACCGATCCCTGAAATAGTCGGTGATGGTGAACAAGGAGACAATCACAGCAACCAGGGTTCTACCAAACCCTCCCTCTCTTCTAATGAAGAAGATTATCATTCTGGAGACGAACAGGATGATGATAAATACCAGCAGTTGGAAGAACGCATGAAAGCCATGGAGATACAAAAAATACCTGGTTTAGATTTCGATGATCTGGGACTCGTCTCAGATGTTGTTATCCCTCCAAAGTTCAAAGTTCTTGTTTTTGCAAAATTTGATGGAGTTTCTTGTCCAAAACTACATCTGAGTTCCTATGTAAGGAAGATACAACCTCATACAGCAGATAACAAATTATGGATTCATTTTTTCCAGGAAAGTCTGTCAGGTACTCAACTCGAATGGTACTACCAACTGGAAAGTACAAAAGTTCACACCTGGGGAGATTTAGCTGCTGCTTTCTATAAACAGTATCAATACAATTCTAATCTTGCACCAACTCGTACTCAATTGCGAGGCATGACTATGGGACCAAAAGAAAGTTTCAAAGAATATGCCCAAAAGTGGAGAGATCTAGCTGGAAGGGTTCAACCACCCTTATCTGATCGCGAGCTAGTTGACATGTTCATGGGCACTTTAACTGGCCCGTTCTATAGTCATTTGCTGGGAAGCTCATCATCAGGTTTCACTGACCTGATACTAACTGGAGAGCGTGTCGAAAGTGGCATTCGAAATGGGAAAATTCAAATAGGCTCTTCCTCTGGTACTGCAAAAAGACCCATCAGTGGGAGGAATGAGGTCAATACCATGCAAAATCAGAAAAGTCGCAAAAGTGAACATCACCCATCTGTAGGGGCTGTCTTGATCTCTGCATCTGCACCTCAAAAAGATCAACCGCCGAAGTATACGCGTCGACCCGACGCACCGAGAAGGAATTTCACTAAAATCAATATGCCAATCTCTCAGGCGTTGCAACACTTGTTAAGGGCAAATTTGATTATATTGAAAGATCCTCCAAAAAATCTCAACACTTCCTCTCCAAGTTATCGCCCTGATGCAACTTGTGCGTATCACTCCGACTGTCCAGGACATGACGCAGATCACTGTTGGGCCCTGAAAAACAAAATCCAAGACATGATAGAGGCTGGGGAAATTGAGTTTGATCCTCCAGAAACTCCAAATGTCATCACTGCACCAATGCCAAAGCACGACAAGACAGTTAATGCTATCATAGACACTGTCTACATCTATGATGTGAGAGAATTGTCAACTCCGCTCCTTGAAGTCAAAAGAAAGCTAATCCAAGCTGGTTACTTTCCAGGTTGTGATCCTAATTGCTTTTACTGTGCACACCTACCCAATGGTTGTGAAAATCTGAGAATGGGAATTCAAAAGTGGATGGATTGTCGTGTCATTATGTTTGAAAGGCTACCTTCCATGGAGGTTTTATGCGAAGTCTTTGCAAACGGGATGAGAATAGAGGACGTCTCAGTGGTTTCCAACATACCATTAAAAATCCCTACCAAAGCTCCTTTCAAAATTTCTGCTACACCCAAAGTGGCATCGGTAATCATTACCAGTCCAACTCCATTTCCATACTCCTCAGACAAAGCTGTCCCGTGGAGTTATGACACTAATGTTTATGTCCATGGAGTTAAACAGGATACCTTGACCGAAGAGGCCCTGGATTTTACTACTCCAACTGTTGATAATATTGTGGGTACCAGTAAGATTACGAGAAGTGGAAGGATCTTTTCACTAGAAATTTCTCCAAATGTTGCTACTACTCCAGTCCAGGTCCCAATTCCTAATCCAGATGCCAATGCTCGAGGCAAAGAGCCACTGATCGAACCAGTTCAAATACCGGTGGAAGTCACTGTTGAAGATCCATCAAAGCAAGAGATGGAGGAAATATTGAAAATCATCTGCAAGAGTGATTACAATATTTTCGAACAACTGGGGCACACTGCTTCAAAAATCTCAATGCTATCCCTGCTAAAGTATTCAGAAGCTCATGCTAAAGCTTTAATGAAATTCTTGAAAGTTGTCCATGTACCACAAGAGATTTCGATCAACCAGTTTGAAAATTGTGTTGCTAGTCTTACAGTGCACAACGGCCTCGGTTTCTCCGATGCTGATTTAACCCCTGCTGGGAAAAATCACAACAAAGCCCTGCACATCTCTATTGAATGCAACGATGCAACTTTGTCTCATGTGCTGGTAGACAATGGTTCCTCTCTAAACGTGTTACCAAAGGTAGTGCTGGAAAAACTTGACTTCGAAGGAGTTGTGTTACAACCAAGTGATGTGGTGGTAAGAGCCTTCGATGGGTCGACAAGAACAGTATATGGAGAAATTAGGCTCCCAATCAGAGTGGGCTCTCAGACCTTTGATGCTACCTTTGCCGTGATAGATGTTCTTCCAACATACTCCTGTTTACTAGGACGCCCTTGGATACATGGGGCAAACGCTGTAACTTCTACCCTACATCAGAAGTTAAAGTATCCAGTAAAAGGCCAGATCGTCACAGTCCATGGTGAAGAAGAATATGTGGTTAGCCACCTGAGTAACTCCAAGTATGTTGAGATGGATGGAGAACTCATTGAAACCCCTTGCCAAGCTTTTGAGGTGGTCTCTTCAGATGTCTCTACTGTTAAACACATTTCTGCTAACCCTGTTACAAAAATAAGTCCAACAATGGCTTCTCTCAAAGATGCTAAAGACGCGATCGAAGAAGGTGGTTGCACAACATGGGGACAACTCATTAATATGCCTTACAAATTCGACAAGCTGGGTCTGGGCTATGTTAACGGAACTCAGAAAAACAATCAAAGTCTTCATTCTGGAGGGTTGATGACACATTTTATTAGTCAAGGAGTAAATGCTATTGAAGACGATGGAGTGTTCTTGAACCATATCATCCAGCCATACCCAAATGAAGTTTCACCTGTATCTAAAGAAGTTTGGGATACTTTAGGAGAACCAAGTGGCAAGTATGACTTTATGGTAAAGTATTCCGCTCCTCCGAGTTTTTCGACTGCCATCGAAGACATTGTCCCGACTGGATGGGATAATCAGTTCGAGGACTCCAAAAGTTTCACAAGTTCCATCAATGAGCAATATCAAAATCCACCTAAAGAAGTTTGGGATACTTTAGGAGAACCAAGTGGCAAATATGACTTTATGGTGAAATATTCTGCTCCTCCGAGTTTTTCGACTGCCATCGAAGACATTGTCCCAACTGGATGGGATGAACATTACGACGACAATTTCACTCCTGAAGAAGCCAGGGAAACACCAAATAACGAGGGTTATTTTCTGTCACAGTACACTACTCAGCAGAATACACAAGTCTCTATCCAAGACGTCATTCCGATTGGATGGGACGGCCTTATCGAGTATCTCGCTCAGCCAACAGAGGTACCTCAACTTGGATCCTCATATCCAACAGATCATCCTACTTATCCTGAAAGATCACCGATTAATTTCCCCACCAATGAAATCAATGTTGTGGAAGATGAAGAAGACAATTGCAACTGGAACAGCTGGATACTCCCTGCTCACCACAGCAGATTGAACAACTGGGAAACTGAAGATGTCATCTCCTTTGATCAGGAGTAAATACATTTTCCTGTTTTCACTGTCTATATGTTCAAAATAAAAATGGTTCCTGTACTATCGAACCATGAGCTTGAAAGCCGTGTGCCTTGCCCGAAGCACACTGGACCTTTTATAAGGGTTTATCATATCATGATCATGTGCATTCAATAAAATCATGGGACGCTTTCATATTCGAATTTTGTGATCCTTTTTCCTTCTTTTGTTTTTTTTCAAATAGCTATGTTTTCTTACACACACCCACATAAATAAATGCAGATTCACATTCACTTTGGATCCAGTTGATAACGATTCTGCTATTGCCAATCATGACTTTGAAAATCCGATCTACCAAACTGAGGACGAAAGTGAGGAAGATTGTGAGGTACCAAGAGAGCTTGCAAGGCTGCTAGAACAAGAAGAAAAGACTATACAGCCGCATGAAGAACCAATTGAGGTCATCAACTTGGGCAACGACGAAGAAAAGAAAGAAGTCAAAATAGGGGCTGATCTAGAAAACAGTGTCAAGCAAAGACTGATTCAAATGTTGCAGGACTACGTCGAGATATTCGCCTGGTCCTATAAAGATATGCCTGGCCTTGACACGGATATTGTGGTTCATCACCTGCCAATCAAAGAAGGTAGCACTCCAGTCAAGCAGAAATTGCGGAGGAGTAGGCCCGATATGTCAAAAAAGATCAAAGACGAGGTTGAAAAGCAATTCAATGCCGAGTTTCTAAAAGTTGTAAGTTATCCTCCTTGGATAGCTAACATAGTACCTATGCCCAAAAAAGACGGGAAAGTCAGAATGTGTGTAGACTACAGAGATCTGAACCGGGCAAGCCCCAAAGATGATTTCCCTTTACCTGACATCGATGTACTGGTTGACAATACTACACAATGCAAAGTATTCTCCTTCATGGATGGATTCTCGGGGTACAATCAAATCAAGATGGCACCCGAAGATATGGAAAAAACAACTCTCACAACTCCCTGGGGAACCTTTTGTTACAATGTAATGCCCTTTGGTTTAAAAAATGCAGGAGCTACATATCAGCGTGCAATGGTAGCTCTGTTCCATGATATGATTCATCAGGAGATAGAGGTGTATGTCGATGATATGATCGCAAAATCCAACACCGAAGAAGAACATCTGGGTCATCTACACAAGTTGTTTGACAGACTCAAGAAATACAGGTTACGACTGAATCCGAACAAGTGTACCTTTGGAGTAAGATCCGGTAAACTCTTAGGTTTCATCGTCAGCAGCAAAGGTATTGAGGTTGATCCTGCCAAGGTCAAAGCCATTCAAGAAATGCCTATACCCCGTACCGAGAAACAAGTCAGAGGATTCTTGGGACGTTTAAATTACATAGCCAGATTTATTGCCCATATGACTACTACTTGTGTGCCAATCTTCAAATTATTGAAGAAAGATCAAGTGGAAAGATGGAATGACAAATGCCAGTTAGCCTTTGATAAGATCAAAGAATACCTTCAAAAACCGCCAATCTTGTTACCTCCAGTGGAAGGAAAACCTCTGATAATGTACCTAACTGTGTTAGAAGATTCAATGGGGTGTGTACTGGGGCAACATGACGAGTCTGGCCGAAAAGAGCATGCAATCTATTATCTTAGCAAAAAGTTTACCGATTGTAAAACAAGATACTCACTACTCGAAAAAACTTGTTGTGCCTTAGCATGGGCGGCTCGCCGACTAAGACAGTATATGCTAAATCACACCACTTTCCTGATCTCCAAAATGGATCCAATCAAATACGTGTTCGAAAAACCTGCTCTCTCTGGAAGGATAGGATGATGGCAAATGATTCTAACAGAGTATGACATCCAGTACACTTCGCAAAAAGCAATCAAAGGAAGTGTGGTAGCTGATCATCTGGCTCATCAAGCAGTGGATGATTATCAGGCATTAAACTTTGACTTCCCAGATGAAGACATTATGCTAGTCACTGACTACAAACAACCGGAACCGGAAGAAAGACCCGAGCCAGGATCCCGATGGACTATGGTTTTTGATGGAGCTTCTAATGCACTTGGCAATGGCATCGGAGCTGTGATCATTTCCCCTACGGGAGGTCATACGCCATTCACTGCCAAATTGTGTTTCAACTGCACTAACAATATAGCCGAGTACGAAGCATGTATTCTGGGTCTCAAAGCTGCAATTGATCTAAGAATCAAGTTCCTGGAGGTCTACGGAGACTCGGCACTTGTGATTTATCAAGTCAAAGAGGAATGGGACACGAAGCACCCAAACCTAATTCCATACAAAGAATATGTGTTGAGTTTGATTCCTTACTTTGAAGAGATCACTTTTGAACACATCCCGCGCGAAGAAAATCAACTAGCTGATGCCTTAGCTACCATGTCATCCATGTTCAAAGTCCGATGGGACAACGAGGCGCCAATGATCACCATCTACAGGCAAGACGAACCAGCCTATTGCAATGAGATTGATACCGAAGAAATGGAAGACAAACCATGGTTCCATGAAATAAAAAGGTATCTCGAAGCCCAGGAGTACCCTGAAGGGGCATCCATTAACGATAGAAAGTTTCTAAGAAGATTTGCCGCCAAATTCTTCCTAAGTAATGGAACCTTATACAAACACAACCATGACTCAACTTTACTTCGTTGTGTAAACAAGAAGGAAGCGGAACAGATTATGGAAGACATACACGAGGGTGCCTTCGGTACTCATCCAAGTGGACATACAATGGCTAAAAAGATCCTAAGAGCAGGTTACTACTGGTCTACCATGGAGACAGATTGCCATCATCATTCCAGAACTTGTCACAAATGTCAGATATATGCCGACAAAGTGCATATACCTCAAGTTCCATTAAACGTTCTGACGGCTCCTTGGCCTTTCGCAATGTGGGGTATTGATAAGATTGGAGAAATCAAGCCTACTGCCTCTAACGGGCATTGCTTTATCCTGGTCGCTATTGATTACTTCACAAAGTGGGTAGAAGCAGCTTCATTTGCTTCTGTCACCAAGAATGTTGTGGCCCGGTTTATCAAGCACAATCTCATTTGTCGGTATGGCATCCTTGAAAGGATCATCACGGACAATGGCACAAATTTAAACAACAGAATGATTACTGAACTCTGCACGCAGTTCCAGATCAAACATCATAATTCCTCTCCATATCAACCAAAGATGAATGGCGCCGTAGAAGCTGCTAACAAGAACATCAAGAAAATCATACAAAAGATGACAGTAACCTACAAGGACTGGCATGAGATGTTACCTTTTGCTCTTCATGGTTATCGCACATCTGCGCGTACTTCAACAGGGGCAACTCCATTCTCTTTAGTCTACGGTATGGAGGCAGTTCTCCCAATCGAAATCCAGATTCCTTCTCTAAGGATCATGAAAGAAGCCGATTTAGACGAAGACGATTGGATTCAAACTCGGTTGGACCAGATACACTTGATCGATGAAAAAAGACTTGCGGCTATTTGTCATGGCCAGTTGTACCAGAAACGTATGATCAAAGCCTTCAACAAGAAAGTCAAGGGTCAGGCATATCAAGCCGGTGATTTGGTGGTCAAACGCATCATCCTACCACAAGGTGACCCCAGGGGCAAGTGGACTCCCACTTATGAGGGACCATTCGTAATCAAGAAAGTATTCTCCGGCGGAGCCATGTTACTTACCACCATGGATGGAGAAGATTTCCCGCACCCTGTGAACGCGGACATAGTCAAAAAGTACTTTGCTTAAAGAAAAGCTCGCTAAGTTGAAAACCTGAAAGGGCGACTTAGGCAAAAATGAGCGTCTCGGTGGATTGAAAACCTGAAAGGGCAAAAATTAGAGACTAAAAAAAATTAAAAAAAAATATCCTGGTAGGCTGAAAACCTGAAAAGGCAGCCTAGGCAAAAGTTAGGGAATAAAGCGTACGACTATGTCCCGTTTATTTTACCTACTCACCTTCAAGGTTCAACACATCAAAGACACCGATCAGTCCAATTACTTTCTCCCAACAAGTGAGGGATGAGATACTCGAAGACAGATTGGTAATAGCAGAATTGAAACTTGACTGGATTGTTTTCACATAGCTATTTCTCTTTATAAATACTTTTCAAAACTTTATGACAATTTCCTACTACTAGGATTTTTGTCTCTTGGTGCTAATCAGCCTATCATGGCTCTTTTTCAAAAAGAAAATCAATACATCTTATGCTCAAAATCAACATTTTCACTTTTTCTGTTTCGAATACGTAAACGTCCCAATGATAATTTTGAATGAACATGTGCATTTGAATATGATTGATGTTTACCAGGAAAAATAGGAATAGCATTCAGGTAATGTCCCAATCATTTGGACATCATCCTAAAACCGGCATCAGAAGAGAAATTCCTCAACGGAAATGCGTTTCTCAGCAAATTCCTCAATGAAGATTTTTCTCTCCAAAGTGATTCGAGGAATCTTATTCCCCAGCAGGGCTGTCCAGATTACTATCCCTAGAAGGTGTGATCTCCACACCAGGACTTGGTCAAATAGTGCATCAGAGGATTATGCATCTTCCTCATTCCCACTTTAAAGGGCATCAAAGTCAGAACTTTAAAATTACTTTTTATCCCCGAGCGGTAATCAAAGATCCTTCAATAAAACATCCTGGTTCATAAGGAAGTTCCCAGATGAGTGTACTCAAGCAGGACGACAAACATCATCAACAATCCCAATGCCTTCATTTCCAGATGGCTAGCAGGGATTTATTTTCCCAATCAGAAGCTTGACACGCTCTAAACTGCATAAATCATGCATCATACATCATACATATTCATACACAACATAACATGCATATTTCTCCTTTAGTTCGAGAATCTCATACATTACATACATCATAAACATTGCATATCACTAACTTGATTTTTTCAGGCAGACGGATATCTTCAGCAAAGATGTTCTCAATCACATGCAGTGTTCCCCTTGAATCCTGTTGTCATACCCCAAAATTTGCCCCATACATTTTCCTCATTCCCATTCAAATCAGTACATAAAGCTCATAGATACTTTCTCCCATACAAAGGCTCTGAACTAGGGTTTGGGACATTCAAAGGAAAAATCACTGAATCAATGGCTCCAAAGTGTCTCATATGGCTCAAAACATCTCACATCATCCCTATGACAAGTATCAAGGCTCATTTCAAAGAATTGGTCACTCAAAAGTTCAGAAAGTCAACAGTCGACTAGGTTAACCTAAAAGTCAACTGTGGCCAAAACAAAGTCAAAACTCCTGATTTTTTGTCAAGATCCTCATATTGAAGTATCATTCACCAATTGATCAAGAATTGATCATGGTTCATCAAGGAAAGATCAAAAAATCAACAAATCAAAAAGTTTCTAAATTAGGGTTTTGTATAGGAAAAGTCAACTGAACTTTGACCAGTCATAACTCTCACATGGAACATCCAAAATTTTCCATCCCAAGCTCATTTTGAAGGAAATTTTATTCTCTACAAAATTGTGTCTCACATGGCAAGTCTAAAAATGCTTCATTTGAGAGATATGGACCAAAACATTATAGGTCCTTTTCAAAAGTCAACAAAATGACACTTTTTTCAAAAGGACATAAAATGAGAATGGAAAATGATTTTGATATGAGACCAAAGATACTGGTTAGAGGACTCTCTAAAGTTTCTAAAAAGTCCTAGAACACCTCCATATCCCAAAAATTGAGAGAGATAGGCCTTGTCAAAGTTGGACTATTTTGGAGGGAAAATGTAAAGAAACTTGAACATTTTTGCAAATGGGCCCAAATTCTTTTTATCCAATCTTGATTCTCAAGTCATCTAGAAGCTATAATCAAGAGGCCACGAATTTTTGATTAAAAATTTGATTTTATGTGAATTAATATTCAATTAAATCATGATTTAATCAAATATTTAAAAATAAAATAATAAAGGATTGGATTTGATTCAATTTTAATCAAATATAATCATTCAAATGAACCATTATTGATAAATTTTCGTGAAAGTGGTAATTGGAAAGAGAATGAGTAAAATTGAATCAAATTTAGAAAGATTCAATCAAGCTCCTAATCAAATCTCAATCTCCTTCAAAACAAATATCCAATTCAATTTTGTTAACCTAATTCCCCTCTTATAAAGTCCAGGACGATTCAGAAGGGAGGGGTTCACAATTTCTGCAGCAAAAAAAAAAACCAAATCCGAGCACTCAAAATCAAGAAAAGTGGAGTTTTCGTTCTTGAAGATTGGCATCAAATCAAGAGGTTGTGACGATCCAAACGCATCCCTGGGCATTCTCTGAAGCTGTTTGAATCAATTCCAAAGTCCTGAGCGCCCAGAATCATTCACCATAAGCCTCGGTTTGCACCTTTTAATTTTTTTTCGATTGCTCCATACCATGATGAATAAACATCATTTAAGTTCATATTCTTGCTTATGATAATGTTTATAGTAATTCTGGGTGGTCAATTGAGTGATTCCGTACCTATATCATGTGTTGCCATTATCGAGTTCTAGGGCTTTCGAATTAGGGTTTCTTTATGCAGGTCGAATCACAGCAAATCAGAGATATCATGGAGGTCGTGAGGTCCATACGAACCTAACCATGGCTTCAGTTTTTATTTATATGCTGGTATGAGGGTTTTTGCAATTGCAGGTTGGGTAGCTACGAAACCCTCGTAGGAAATTCGTAGCAAAAATCTGGTAATGGTACGCAGGTTTTGTGAAGAAGATGATGTGTTGTCACAAGGCCATTGGTTCGTTTGAAAATTGGCGCTTCTTTTTCTTTTAATGCTGGTTGTTTATATATTATTAAATGAAGGCGTGTGTTAATCAGCGAGAAACCATTGGCCTAGTGGTAAGAAGGCGCGTCCAAGAGGCGTTTGAGGTGAGAAACGCCAGTTCGATCCTCCACAGGGTCATATATTTTGCTTATTTTTCCATGTTAAGTCTGGCTTACAGATCCGGTGTGTGCGATCCACAAGAGTCCACCATACACCTTCAGCCACCAGCCTTCAGATCCTGTCAAATTCAAATCCAACGCACCAGATTGGAGGGTGCATACCATGGATCCCACGCCTGCCACACAGAATCGTACCAGCTAAGTCCTTCAATTTTTTTTTATTTTATTATTTTCAATTGCATAATTTCTATTTTCTTTTCTATTTAATTATATTTATATATATTTTGTTTTGTTTAATTTTTTGTCTTTTCCTAATAAGATTATTTTATTTTTTTGTCTAAAAATCTTTTTATAATAATAATTATTTTATTTATTATATTTTCTTTTAATTATTTATTTAAACCTTAAAAAATCATAACTATTTTATTTTATTCTAAACAATTCATAAAGATCCAGGAAAATTCATAAAAAATGTATTCGCATTCGATTTTATTTTTTTTATCCCGATTTAATTAATTAGGTCGCGAGACCAATAATTAATTAAATCGTGTGCATTTTCTTATTTAAATTCGTACCCTAATCAGGGTCTACGAAGATCATGCCCTACACTGAATATTTTTTATTTATGTCTTTTCAGGGTTATCAACATGGTTCCTTCCGACAACGCGCCCGATCAAGACTAAAGCTAAGTACCCTATTTAATTTAAAGTCTATTTTGTTTCCTTTTAAAAATCAGGGTTTGTCTTGCCTTCACTTCTCTTCTGCCTTTGCCTTTTTTCAGGGTTGACCCCGAGGCTTCCCGCCAACTATATCAGATCACATTCGAAGCTAAGTGCCTATTTACTTTATTTATTATAATTTCTTCTTATCTCTCTATTTTTAGGGTTAGCAACATTCGCCTCCAAACCGATAATGCACTCACCCTTTGTTCTCTGTTTATTCTTTCTTTTTTCAATTTTCAGGGTTTGTCGACTGCCAAAGCTACGAGTACTGGTAACCCTAAACCCTGATATTTCTTGTCTTTTATTACTTATGCCAAACCCTATTAGGGATCCGCTGGTTTCATTGTCCCCTTTCCCATATTGCTATTGTTATTGCTTTATATTAAACTGCGTGGTTAGTAATTTAGGGAGTGCAACCTTCAATTGAATTAGCCTCACTAATTACAAGATAATTTAATCGAATTAATCACGTGATTGTTGCACACACACACGCTTTTGGGGTAACCTCTCTGTTGCCTTGTTGCCTGTTGCCGGTTGCCTGTTGCCTTTGTGTTTTTTTGTAGAATAAGCCATGTCCCTCGAATATGAGGATACCTCAGCCGTGTTGCCTCGATAAATAAAGGTCATACGACTCTAATGATGCTGCCTTCGATACACTATATGACCTCGACCCTCGGAAGTTGCCTACGAAAAAGGCTGAGGTATCCTCTGGTTGCCTACGAAAAAGGCTGAGGTATCCTCTAGTTGCCTACGAATAAGGTTGTTCTGGTCCTTCCCTTAGACTACCTGCCTCCCTATGGCATGGGCCAGTCTTTGGCGAACGACAACGCGATGACCCTTCAAACTCCAAATGAAAGGCTTCCTGCCCCCTTATGGCAAGGATAGACCCTTTCACCCTGAAAGGCTAAAAGACTGAATTTCAAAATATAAGGTAAATTGCCCTTAAATTGCTTTGCCTTGCTCTGAAACATTTTCAAATATTCTTTCTCAAAATTCTTCAATATGGCTACGCTCATTTATGAGCTAAAGTCAGTATTCACTTCTTCTACATTTCTGAAAACAAAGAGCAAAGCAATTAAGAGCCCATGGAAAACCATGGATGCAAAGGGTGCCTTACACCTTCCCTTTGCATAATTACCCCCCGAATTCAGTTTTCTTTTTAAAGGTTTTTTTCTGTTCTTTTAGCCTTTCTAATATTTGGATAAAATAAAAGTCGGTGGCGACTCTTGCTTAACCGTACATTTTTCGATTATAAAAGTCAGTTCACCGTATTACAGAACTGGCGACTCTGCTGGGGATACAAAATTCGATAAAAGAGGGGTTACCTTAAAAGTTTAGGATTCACTTTAAATGTTTTCTATTGTTTGTTTTGCTTGTTTTATTTTTTCAGTGCTGTTTTGGGAAAATTGAAGTACGAATCCTATTCCCGGATTCAAGAACACTTAAGATTAGGAGTGGCATAGTCATGGAGACCCCCCTTGTGCATGCTTGGGGTTGGTCAAAATGAAGTTCACGCTTGAGTTAGGCCTCCACTGGTTATTGTGTACCTCTTTTGCATGAGAGAGGTTTATGCATGTATCTTTGGGTGCGTCGGAGCTCAAGGACCTTTAGTCACCTTTAACCCATCCTGACTTTTAGGAACGTAGTGGGAGGGCTATTCTTGGTGCATGCCAAGCTATGGTCGCTACCCGATACTACAACTCAGATAGGTTTCTTCCTAAAGTATCATTGCGTGGTATGCATTTACCATGTTCGAGGGTGCTTTAGAGGGGGCTGACAATTCTGAGTCACTTGGTAGAACCCGTTGCTGAAATCTCTTTATCCATAGAAATGCCCTTGGGAAGGACACCAAATCAGACTCCATGCAAGCCTTAAGCCAAATTGTGTGATTTGTGTGACTTATTTGTGTATGTGCATCATGCATACATGCATCATCAATACATAGCATAATTAACCCCTTTCAAGGGATTAAGGGATTGTTAACCATAATTTGTTTTGTAGGTCATGGAAATCAAAGTTCTTAAGCCTTTTTGCCTTAGCTTCAAGGGAGTGCCTACACCTTTGAAGATGCTTTGTGACAATGTTTCTGGTTCCCTCGTGCTTTCCGAGTCTCTTAACAAGCTAATCAGTTTGGTACGAACTAAAGTGGATGAAGCACTCCTCAACACCATGATCCGATTTTATGATCCTCTACTACATTGCTTCACTTATAGGGACTTTCAGTTGGTTCCTACATTGGAAGAATTCTCCTCCATTTTAGGGTTCCCGGTACTTGATTAGATGCCCTACACTGGTGAAGAAGAGACTCCTAAGTTGGAAGATGTTGCTGCTGCGTTACATTTGCCTCGATCAGAAATCAAGAAAGTTTGGGTGAATAAAGGAGAATATACTGGTTTACCGATTGACTTCTTGTATAATCAAGCTGACATTTTGATTAAGGCTACAAGTATGGATGCTCTTGAAAAAGTCCTCGCTTGCCTAATCTATGGACAAGTGTTGTTCCCTCGTTATGATAAAATTGTGGATGTGATTGCTCTCAAGATCTTCATTAGTAACAATCCGGTTCCTACCTTATTGGGTGATTTGCTGCATTCCATCAATCATCGATCATCTAAAGGCAAAGTTTGTATTCTCGGATGCGCACCATTATTGCATAAGTGGTTTATTTCGCACTTATCCCGTGCTACAATAAAGAATGAAGAGGGTTTGACTTGGGCTCAAAGAATCATCAAGCTTTCCTACGACGATGTTATTTGGAGTCAAAAGGAGTTTGAAGGATCTCACTTGTTTGATAGTTGTGGGGATTTCCCGAATGTACCTCTTCTTGGTACTCGAGGGGGAATAACTTATAATCCTATTCTGGCTCGACATCAATTTGGTTTCGCTTTAAAAGACAAACCTCGTTCCATATATCTTAGTGCAGAAAATTTTGATTATAATTCAGACCCTACTAAGAAAAAGAAGTTGTTCATCAAAGCTTGGACCAAGGTGAAGAAAATAGGAGTAAAAGAATTAGGAATGAGGAATCACATCCCTTCATATCTTTACTTTAAATGGGTTTATGATCGAGTGGTCGAGTATGGCATACCATATCCATCTGATACTCCTATAGTTCCAAGGATTACTCCTCCCGTTGTTCATGTGGAAGTAGAACCCTATGTACCCGCTCCTAATGAAGACCTTGCTGCCACCATTGCTTGCCTAAGACAAGAAAAAGCTGACTTGGAAAATCGCCTACATAAAATAGAAGAAGAAAAAGCAATAATGGCGGCCAATGCCAAAGAGCGCGATAGTATGCTTGATTACTTCTCTCGCAAGTGGAAGATTGAAGACTTCATCTCTCCCAATCAGATACAATCATGGGAGCAAGAGATTGATAGACTTGTCCAAGAGAGAAACGAGATGATTAAGGCTCATAAGGAAGAAATTCGAAGTTTGAAGAGAAAGCGCCGACTCAAAGAATGATTTCCTATTGTTTTTTTATTATTATTATGTTATTTATTTTTAGAATATTTTGATGTAACTCTAAAAAGCTATAAGACCATAAGCTCCTAAAAACTCATCATTATTATTATTAATAATATTTCATTTTTTATTCCCTTGTGATATGTGTTAAAAGTCCTTTAATCCCTTCAAAACATTGCATATGCATAAATATATCATTCATAAGCATCGCATCACAGGTTTCATAAAAACAAATGCCTCATCTTTCCGCTGTTTATTTCAGTAAGAAAGATGGATCTCGAACAATCTGTCAAGAATCTCCAAGCTCAGAATGCTGAATTCCAAGCTTTGATCCTTAACTTGGCCAAGGGGCAAGAAGAATTAAAGGCACTTCTGATCGAGAAGGGGAAGAATCAACATCAGCATCAAGGTGGTCAAGATAGTCAGAGATCCAAGCGTAAGAGGTCCTTAACTCCATTACATATACCGCTGTCTCAAATTCTCCAACAACTGCTCAATCAAAACTTGATAACTCTATTGCCTCCATATTCATTTCCTACTAACCCCACTCCTGGGTATAAGTACCATGCGAGATGTGCTTATCATTCGAATAGTCCTGGTCATGATACGAAGGACTGTTGGCAATTGAAGCACAAGATTCAAGACTTGATTGATGAAAAGATCATTGACTTCAACTCATCTGAAGAACCTCACCTGACTAACGCTAGGCACAATCGGAAAGGTCGCAATGAACACAGCCAATCTATGGGGGCAATTTTGATTTCTACACCAGTTCCACAACAAAGACACAAGGTATCCGCACCCAGACGTCAATTCACAAAGATCAATATGTCGCTAGCTCAAGCTTTACAACATCTGCTAAAGGCAAATTTGATCACCCTGAGGGATCCTCCTAAGAATCCTAACACCTCTGCTCCTAGTTATAAGCCCAATGCGAGGTGCGCATACCATTCTAATAGTCCTGGACATGACACAGAGAATTGTTGGCCGTTGAAGAATAAGATCCAAGATATGATCGATGCTGGTGAAATTAAATTCCCTCATCCCAAGACTCCTGCATGGATCACTACTCCCAGGCATAATCACGACAAGACTGACTAATGTCTGAAGTGGATGAACTTTTAATCATTAGCTTTACTTTCATTTGCAATTTCTATTCTGTTTGTTTAAACATTCGAATTATGATAGACATTATATATTTTAATAATCATCATCAGTGCATTGCATATGTTTGTCTTGAATTAATTATTTCGTTATCACTCATTTTAAATTATGTCTTTACTTTGCATATGTTTTGTGTTTATTCAACTCCTGCTAAGTTGTAAGCCTTTTGAGGGAGGATGACGAAAACGATACCGCAACCTCATACAGTATGCTTTTGAATGGACTATGCTGACGATGTACAGGCATTGTTTCAATTCCTAAACAGTGGAGATATAAGGATGTTAATCCCTCGTCAACCCCTTTGAGCCTAATAAGTAGAAGTTTCTTTCTTGTACTAATTAAAACCCTTGATCTAACCTGGGCAGGGTAGTTCTCAGTTAATTTGGTTGTGCATTCTATTTTAAGAGAATCATTTAGTACACCTTTCAACAAAGGTTTCAATCACAAACGTTCAACCGCACACATCAAAGAAGTGTTGGAGATGTCAATAAAAAACAAGGCAGACAATATCTTTCAAAAAGAAAAAAAATGGAAAAAACATATATACAAAGAAAAGCCTGCTAAGTCAAAAATCAAAAAGAAGACTTAGGCAAAAATCAAGGCGTCCCGCTGACTGTAAGCTCAAAAGAGACAGTTCAGGCAAAAGTTAGGGATATCAAAAAGATGAAAAAAGAAGTCAATAAATTCTTGAACAACTCAGAGTTGCGACTACCAAAAGGAAGAAGTGACTGTCATCTCAAAAGTTCTCTCTGCTTGTGAACCATCATCGTTATCAAAGGTGCAAATCCAAAAGTCTCTTGGAACCTGAATGCATAAGTTGAATCAACTGAGCTTAGGACTGAAGATCATCACGAAGAGGGGTGGGTACAATCAAATTTTGAGCCTTTATCCTTTGTTTCTTAAACCGTGAACCAAGCCACGTTACAACCCTTGAAAGTCTTAATTGAAGCATGGTTAGTTCGAAAGCACACTGTCACCGAAAGGTATCCCGACTCCTTAAGGTTTACTACAAATGTTAAATTGATATCCTGTTTTTTACAAACATCATGTTTTTATAAATATCATGATTTTACATCTCCAGTTTTAATGTTTTTCAAAAACTCAAGACAGACGTATGCATTGCATCTCATGAATTCATTATTAAACATATTCTGCTACATAATTTCAAAATATTAGCATCAGAAAGAACTTGCACAGGGTACAACTAATGACTAAAAGTTATCCCGACAAACAAAATTACTCCAAGAAGCCATGTCTCCTACGTATACAAGGGGCATGACACGTTTTGCGCAATCAATCTGGGGTAATCAAGTCAAGATTCCAAGAATCTCTCAAATGACAAACAGTCAGAGGCATATATCTCAAGTGGGTCTCATACTATTTCTGGGGCAATCAAGTCAAGATTCCAAGAATCTCTCATGGATGCTCGAACAATCAGGGGCATGCATCCAAGTATATCTAAAGCTACTCCTGTAACACCCCTCTAATAACCCGCGGCAATAACAATTATTAAATCAGAGTAACATGTAGAGAGGCATCACAATTTCATAAGTAATAAAACACACGTCGGTACATATCATGCATTCACTGAAAACGACTGAAATTATAACTCATTAAATAAAATCACGTTTTACACAGCGGAATCAAAACACAGAGTCAACATTCATCCTTAATGTATTCGACTCAACCAACAAAACCAATTAGAGTTATAATCAACTCAAAACAAACGTGTTCCCAGTGTTACATCTACCAGAGCATGACACCGACACTATAACTAAAAACCGACTTATGAGCTAATCCTCACCAAGTCGCGCCGCTATCCTCAATCTGAAAATGACAACAAGTAAGGGTGAGTCTCATCACAGTTAACCAATGTTATTGCATCATAAATAATAACATATCATAGTTATATCATTCACCCAATTGTTTCATGTTCAGACAAATCATCATTCACACATCCACAGATAAACAGACAGTCATCATATAACATATGTCATCATGTTATAAACAAATCATGCACATGTATGAAACTGATACTATGCATGTGGTACCAAACATCACCAGTGGAATCATCCACCGACCGATCTATCATCATCCAGATACGGCCCTGCCAGCACCAATTCCACACAATGGGAATTCTGCCCCTCACTGAATCCTCTCATCATCTAGGATTCAGCCCATGTTTGTGAATGCATGCAACATATATATAACATACTTCACCATCATACTATGAGTAGCATCATCTATACTCATCTCATCATCATCATCATCATCATCAAGCATGTTCATATATACATTCACATCATTCAAATACAATTAAAACATCAGTAAACCACAGAATCACATCGCAAGGTTTACACAGTCTCAAACAGTATACAAAACAGGCATACCAATCGAAAGTTACACATCATTGAACTTTCCAGAAAAATCATAAAAACAGAAATTTGCACACACAACGTCCATACGCGTATCATGATGCCCATACGCATCCATACGCGTATCACTATGTCCCATACGCGTATCATACGCATTTCACCAGAACTCAAAATGGCCTAGAAACCAACCCATACGCGTATCAGCCTTGCCATACGCGTATCACCAGAATAATTTTCCTCTTTCAAAACTCCCATACGCGTATGAGCATCCTCATACACTTTCCATACGCAAATCACCAGCACAAGTACTTTGGGACAGGGCAGCTGCGTATCATACGCGTATAGCCCCTTGGGAGTGTCCCCCATACGCGTATGACCTCATCCCATACGCGTATGGCACTGTTTCATACGCGAAACACCAGAAAAATTGCCCAGAACCTGCAACTTCGTAACAGTCCAAAACCCACTCGTTTCTACTCATACCAGTCCACGATTTTGAGTCCAAAAACCAGAGAAACACACATCTAAACAGCATACGAATTCATCCACAACCATAGTATATGATTCCCTAACCAATTCTATTCATCATACCCTAAACCTATCAGTTATTAGGGATTAACAGTTCAATTTTAATGATGAACACAGATGAATAATCAGAATATAGAATCAATGGATCAAATCATACTCCTAATCCATACTATCACCTATAATACGATAAAAGAGATTAAACGGAGAGTCTCCCCTTACCTCAGATAAAATCTTGGTTCTTGGTCTCTCCCTCTACAGTTCTCCTTCACGTTCCTCGTTCCCAATTCTGTTCTTTCACGTTCTTTCTTTTCCCCAATTCCCAATTCTAATTATTTTATGAAAAATAATATTAAATTAGTAAGGGCTTTACTACACCACACCCCCTCTTCTTACTAATCTCACACATGGCCCAATTGCCATCAACCATCATTTTCCCATTATTTTCATAAAATCCATAATAATAATAATTATTAATATAATATTCAAATTGAATTAAAAATTAAAATTATACGGGTGTTACAACTCTCCCCCACTAAAAGAGTTTTCGTCCTTGAAAACATACCTTAGGTAAAAAGCTCTAGATAAGAATCCTTCATCTGGCTCTCTAGCTCCCAGGTAACATTTCCCTCAGCAGGTCCTCCCCAAGCCACTCTGACCAAAGCTATTTCCTTGCCTCGCAATTGCTTCAGCCTTCGATCTTCAATCCTCACAGGTAAAGTCTCAACTGTTAAATTATCTTTCACCTGTATATCATCTACTTGGATCACATGGGACGGATCGGAAATGTATTTCCTCAACTGAGACACATGAAATACATCATGCAAATTTGCAAGCATCGGCGGTAAAGCGATACGATAAGCCACTTCCCCCACTCTTTCAGAAATTTGGAACGGTCCTATAAAACGCGAAGTCAACTTCTTTGACTTCAATGCCCGACCAATCCCTGTCATAGGAGTAACTCTCATAAACACATGATCTCCCTCTTGAAACTCAAGTGCTTTCCTCCTCTTGTCATGATAACTCTTCTGACGACTCTGAGAAGCCTTCATCTTCTCTTGAATCATTTTAATCTTCTCTGTAGTCTGTTGTACAATTTCTGGACCAATCACAACACTCTCACCAGATTTGTACCAACACAACGGCGTCCTACATCTCCTACCATACAAAGCCTCAAACGGAGCCATACCGATACTCGAATGATAACTGTTGTTGTAGGTAAACTCAATCAAAGGCAGATAACTATCCCAAGTACCTCCTTTTTCCAACACACAAGCACGTAACAAATCCTCTAACGACTGAATCGTCCTCTCTGTCTGTCCATCAGTCTGTGGATGATAAGCAGAACTCAATCTCAGCTTAGTACCCAAAGCTTTCTGCAAACCTTCCCAGAACTTAGACGTAAACCTCGGGTCTCTGTCTGACACAATACTTGAAGGAATACCATGTAGACTAACTATCTTCTCAATATACAACTGAGCTAACTTCTCCATCGAATAATCCATCCTCACCGGTATAAAGTGTGCAGACTTCGTCAATCTGTCTACCACGACCCAGATAGCTTCACAATTTCTGACAGTTCTCGGCAAACCCGAAACAAAATCCATTGATATGCTATCCCACTTCCACTCAGGAATAAACATCGGTTGCATAAACCCAGACAGCTTCTGATGCTCAATCTTTGACTTCTGGCAAGTCAAACAAGAGTACACAAACTCAGCAATCTCCTTCTTCATTCTAGGCCACCAAAACAACTTTTGCAAATCATGATACATCTTGGTAGCACCAGGATGAATGCTCAATCCACTACGGTGTCCTTCTTCCAAAATACGTTTTCGGAGTTCATCAACATCAGGAACACAAACTCTGTCACCAAACCTCAGTATACCATTCTCATCCACTCTGAATTCACCACTCTTGCCTTGGTTAATCAAAGTCATCTTGTCGACCAATTCGACATCAGCCTTCTGACCCTCTCTGATTTCTTCAAGAATACCACTGGTCAGCTTTAGCATACCCAACTTAACACTAGTGTGGTGGTCGTTTTCTTTACCTCCCCGTTTCACTTGGGAGGACGGCACGCTAAACCCTTCACGCGAAATTTGGAAGGAGAATGCGCCCGTGGTGGGATGAATTTTGTTTCAGTTCTTCCTACGATATCACACGAACTTTCTTATTGGTCCTACGAGTAGGAAAGGGGAAAAAAGATCTCAACTAAACCCTAGGAGTTTGCTAAGTGTGGGGATTTCACCTAGACTAGAAATTCTGGAGTCCGGGAGGTCGGTTATACATAGGGAAGTGTTTAAACACCCTGCATATCTGTAGTACTCTACAGGAACCTTCTCTGTGTCATTTGTGATTGTGTTTGCTGCTAATGATTGGGAAAGTTTCTCCTTTGTGTTAGGAGAAGGAATTGATTTGATTTGAAAAGACAGACAGACAGACAGACTGACTATTTTGGGTATTTTATTAGCTCGCTGAGATTCCTTGTGAACCTCATGCCTACATATCCCTAGTGGAAGTCAGAGCTTAATGTAGTTCGGGGAACTAACTAGGGAAATTAATTGTTTTTGGTGCCTTGCTTGAAGCTCAAGGTTGAAGCTTGGAATTAAATCTCTGTTTACAGTAAAGAGACATGAAATCATCTCTACAGAGAGGTATTTGTACTATTCTACCACAAACATTTAAAGGAGTGACAGAATAACTGGATTCATTTCATTCAAGAGGGGAGTCTACTTGGTTGATCAAGTATGACAGCCATCGTGCCTCTAAAATGAAAGAAAGATGCTCATCCAAATTAGGGAAAGTGTACAAGTCTGGGGATGTGCCAGAGCATGTCTTTCAGAGTCCTAAATGGGAGACTTTGATTGAAATTGAAATTGAAATGTTTGTTTGTTTGAATGTGGTAGAGTAGTAAAAATATCTCTCTATAGAGATAAGCTATGTCTATCTACTGTATAAAAGGTTTGACTTTAGCTGGCTTGTATGAGGCCCAAGCTTGAGGCTTTTTGATTGATTAATTAATATTATTGACTCTGGGAGATGACTCCACTGGGAATTAATTACAGGGTATTTTTGTGTTCTGTACAAAGCCCAGAATTGAGGCTGACTCTACTTAGGGAGACTGTATTTGTGTGCCTTGTACAAAGCCCAAGGTTGTGGCTAACTGTTGAGGATAATTGAATGAATGACTCTATTTTATGTGCCTTGTACAAAGCCCAAGGTTGTGGCTAACTCTAGCTAGGGAAAACATTATTTTCTGCCTTGTACAAAGCCCAAGGTTGTGGCAGACTCTTAAATAAATGAATTGAGTATGGATGACTCTAAGGGAAAAAGATCCTAGGTGTTAGGAATCTTTGACACATGAAAGTATGGTTTATCTGCCTTGTATAAAGCCCAAGGTTGTGGCTACTGAATGATGAAGAACTCACTCGGGAGACTCTATTATCTGCCTTGTACAATGCCCAAGGTTGAGGCTGACTCTTGACAGGGGAGTTTTATTGTTTGGGTGCCTTGTATGAAGCCCAAGGTTGAGGCTGACTCTTGACAGGGGAGTTTTATTGTTTGGGTGCCTTGTATGAAGCCCAAGGTTGAGGCTAACTGTTTTTGTTGGTTTTGACTCTACTGAGGAGATTTTATTTATTAAAAGACTGTTTTTCTTTGGAAGCTAACCCTTTCCAGGGATTTTGACTCAGCTGGTGAATTTGTCTGTTAAAAGACTGACTTTATCATGTTTTTTTGGAGGCTGACCCTTTCCAGGGGTTTTGACTCTTTTGGGGAAATTATCTCCTAAGAGAAATGACATTATTTATTAATTGACTTTGGAGGCTAACCCTTTCCAGGGATTTATATTAAAAATGAAAGAATGTGTGGAAGCTAACCCTTTCCAGGGATTTATTGAAATGGAGGTTGATTTTAATTGACTTTGGAGGCTAACCCTTTCCAGGGGTTTATTGAAATAGAGGTTGATTTTAATTGACTTTGGAGGCTAACCCTTTCCAGGGGTTTTGTTGAAAATGAATGGCAGAAAGATTATCTAATGGAGACTTCTTGTTTAAAGCCCAAGATGAAGGCTGACTCAATGCTGAGGATGACCCAAAGCATGGATCCTAGACTCTGCTAAGGAAGATTGATGAAGATAAGGGTGACAGAGACTGTCCATGTATCTCATTCCAAAAGGTGTGCTCAATGCAAAATTGAGACAAACTTAGCTTGTTTAAAGTCTGGTTTAAAATGGAAGAAACTCACCAGGGTAGGCTAAAAGGTGGCTAAAGACCTGTTCCTATGTTTATAAGAAACCTGATGGGTCCTTGTATACAAGCTCAAGAGGAAGCTGGAAATGCTTTTAAGAAGCCTGTGGGTCCTTGTACAAAGCCCAAGAGGAGGCTAATCGAGGGTCCTTGTTATAGCACAAGAGAAAGCTATGTAGTTTTGAACTTATTTTGGCTCTAAGCAAATGGGTAAGAGGTTTCACCGGGAATAATTCCTCTTTGGGTGGATGTGTCCTATTTATTTTTGGATTCTAAGGTTTTTGCCAAGATGTTTCACCGGGAATAATTCATCTTGGGGGTTTGAACTACAGATCTCTAATTAGGAAAGAGCCTTCACCGGGAAGACATTCTCAATCCTAGGCCATATTCCTATAATATATATATAGTTTAACTGTCCTAAGGTTTATACTCAAACGTAGTTCTAAACTAATATATGCACAATTTATATTTGACAGTAATTTAAATAAAGACTGTAAATTGAAAGCTTGTAAAGCCTAACCTGGATGGAGTGGAGGCCATTGAAGAAGTATGTACAGAGCCTCAACAGTAATTTTTGTTGTTTTGTTGATGACAGTTGAATATATGATAAACAGTTAATGGTTTTTGAAAACAGAAGAAGTGAAGATGGACAAAGGTCACATAGGTATCTGAAGAGTTTCACCGGGAATAATGCCCTTCAAATACCAGAAGAATGTTTTGAAGACAGAAAGAAGATTTTGAAAATACAGTTTTGAAAACAAGCTAAGAAGAGAAGGTTTTTGGGACTTACACTCTATTAGAGGCCCAGTACTTTACAGTACTGGTGTAAAAGCAATTTGAAAATGATTTGGAATGATACAAGGTTTTGTTGTTTGAAAACCTTAATCATTTGATTTTATCAGAGATTGAAAACAGTTTTGAGAATTGACAAAAGTCAACTTAATTAAAGTAAAAATAAAGATTTTTTACTTAATTAAGACCTAAACAATTAGGGTTTTATCATAAACTTTATTTACAAAATGATTTAGGTTAAAACAAAGTGAAAATATGTATTAAAGTATTTAAGAAAACACCTAAAACATACTATTTTAAACCTAATAAAAATACATGAAATAAATAATATTTTTATGATTTTTTTGATTATTCACAAAATAGATATGTTAAATAAAAAGTGTGTGAAAAATGAAGTGAAAATGATTTAATTTGATAAGTGAATTAATTATGTGAAGTTGTGAAGAAAATGAAAAGGAAAAGTGATAAAAAAATATTTTGGCCTCACCATGGTTTGAACCCATGCCCTTGAAGCCAACAATCAAAACACACACCAACCAGCCAACGCGCGCATGGTGTTATAGAGGGCATTTCATTGCAATATCTGTGTTGTCTAGTGCATAGAGTGGAAAAAAGAAAATAAAATCAAAAGGTCTGAGGCGAGGGGGATTCGAACCCCAGACCTTGGGCATGAGGAGACTAAGAGCGCATGTGTGGCCACTAGGTCAAGTTATTCATTCGTTAAGGAAACGCCTATCATTAAAAATAAAACAAACTTCGCTCAGAGATTTGAAAAATGGCGCCACCCTCCATCTTCGTCTTCAACCTCAAGCTCCATCAATTCAAATTTCTGAACTCTCTCAACTCTCAACCATTTGCAATGATGTAAACATGAAACTTGCTCTAAATTCACTCACGATTCTAAATATGTAACTAACATGAATTAATATTAACTACATCTAACTAATTTACAAGAAATCGTGAAGAACCCTAAAATTTCAAAATCAAATTAAATGACTATACTGAAAGATAAATGGATGATGATAGAGGGTTTTCAATCCTCTGATGATGCTGAACAAGATAGAATCGAGCTATTTCACAAAGAGTACTTAAATTAGAGAAGTGAGGTTCAGAAACTTACCTCTGAAAATGGAGGTCGTGAGGATGATAGAGACAACCTGGGCTTGAATGAATGATCTCAATAGCTTCCCTGAGACTCAATGATGCTAACTGGATGCTTATTGTAGCCTGAATCCTTCTGAATTGTTCTATGAACCTCCTTCGATTTCAGCTTCAAGTGAACATGGAGGGTGTTGATTCTTGAGTTACAGATGAGCTGCAGCCATCTGGTTAGCTTCACTATGACCTGAGGAGTGTGCCTGGATGATTGGCTTGGCTCGGAACCTCCTGAATTACTCCATGGACCTCTAACTGCAAATGCTCCAAAGTGAGAGCAACAATGGTGTTCCTCCCCTTACAGAAGTGATCCAGGTGCTTGGATCACCTCAAATGACCTCCCTTGAGATGTTAGAATGTTCACTTCCCAAAGATGAGCTCTGGTTTGAAGAAATCGATTCTTCTTGCCAAAGAACTTTGAAAAACAATGAACATGAGAAGAGAAAGAGAAAGCAAGGAATATGGTTGCTTTGGTGTGTTTTCTGAATGAGAATGAGGCCTCTATTTATAGGCAAATGGATGCAGATCAATTGGCTGTGGTGAGCTTGCTTAGTGTAGTGAGTTTGGTTTCTTAGCCATGAAGAAATTCAAAGAATCTCCAAAATGCAATGATGCATTTTCGGGCTAGCTTCCCCTATCCATTGATCTTGCAGGATCTTAGGGAACATTTCTGATATGTAGCAAGTTTCTATTGGCTTAGGAGAAGATTCCAATTGGTGAATCATTGCTTATCATAAATTCTCAAAAGTAATGATTACATAATCACATGTTCTTGCTTTTGGGAATCTTCTTCAATCTTCATGCCATGGTGAAAATGAATGCATGGTATTGTTTCAGACATGTTATGGGTCGTGTAGCATCCATTCATGAAGCAAAATGCACAAAATTGCAAAGTTCCAATTTGCACATGACCTATAATTTTACTTCATGAGGCCAACTTTGAACAAGCATAACTCCTAGCTCAAATTGAATTTGGAGAAGGTTGAACACAATTTGGAAAGCCCTAAACATCTACTTCAAATCATTAGTTTATGTCTTCTTCAGAATCATTTGGGAAATTTGTGAAAAATGAGCCTAAAGTTGGATGAAAACTAGGTTAAAACACTTAGAAAATTTTCTAAGTGTTTATGACCTAAAACTTCAAAATTTCCAAAACTTCATAAATGGTTGATCTTTTGAAAAAAGTTCCCTTGTAAGATGTTGTTTTATTTTGCAAGATCTACAACTTTCATGTTGGAAGTTTTTTGAGTTGTGTAGGTGAAATTTTGAGTTCTCACCATGCCTTCAAAAACCCTAATTCCCGACTTTTTGTTCCTTGATGAATTTCTTTGAATTTCTTTGGTCAAATGACTTTGACATCCATATATTGATGATATTGATCTTTGAAAGTCATTTTTTGACCAAAAACCTTAAAAGTCAATGATGATCCCACACAGTTGACTTTTCCTGACAAAGTGAATTTTTGGGCTTTTGTGTAGAAACAAGATCTTCTCCTCAAATGATTGATGTAAATGGATTATATTGAGGTAGTAGAGATTCTTGAATCATGTCTTGAGTTTTGGATTCATGCCCTGATTAAAAGTCCACTATCTTGGTGAATTAGGTCAAAACCCTAATTTGTCGACCATGTGAAAATAATGACTGTAGACTTTGAATTGAAGTGTGATGTCTGGTGGATCTTGTAATATGAGATATTTGAAGATGGTTGATGTCTTTGAATGATCCCCTGAGGTTTTTTAGGGCTTCCCAAATGTGATCCCTGATTTCAGTCCTTGATAGGCTCAAAACCCTAGTTTGGTGACCTGAGTAAACCTGTACTCAGATGACTGGATGTCTAATCAATCATAGATGAGAAAAATGAAGTCCTTGAGCCCCATGATTGTATTAGGGACTAATCCTTGTATTGATTGATCCTTTGCCTGAGCTTTCTTGTCTTTGAGCATCCTCGATTAGATACCAGATGGAGAAGTAACTGCTCTGGGAACTTGTCTTGACCTGATGAAAAATCCTGAAGATATGCCATCTCAGGGGGGTCAAAAATTAGGGTATGACAGATGCCCCTATTTAAGTTTCTTTTGCCTAAGTCGCTCTTTGCGAGTTTTCAACTTAGCGAGCTGTTCTTTTGTTTATTTAGGCGAAGTATTTCTTGACTGCGTCGACGTTCACAGGACGGGTGAATTCTTCTCCATCCATAGTCGTGAGTATTAAGGCTCCTCCTGAGAAAGCTCTCTTGACCACGTAGGGGCCGTCATAATTGGGAGTCCATTTCCCTCTTGAATCTGTGAGAAAAGATTGAATCTTTTTGAGTACAAGGTCGCCTTCTTTGATTGTGCGAGGTCGAACCTTTTTGTCGAAAGCTTTCTTCATTCTTTGTTGATATAGCTGTCCGTGGCATAAAGCTGTCATGCGCTTTTCTTCGATTAAGTTCAATTCATCGAATCTGCTTTGACACCACTCGGCTTCTGTTAATTTTGCCTCCATCAAGACTCTCATTGATGGAATCTCAACCTCTATAGGTAGGACTGCCTCCATGCCATATACAAGGGAGAAAGGAGTTGCTCCAGTCGAAGTACGTACTGATGTACGGTAACCATGAAGAGCATACGGGAGCATTTCATGCCAATCTTTGTAAGTGATGACCATCTTCTGAATGATTTTCTTGATGTTTTTGTTAGCTGCTTCTACAGCTCCATTCATCTTTGGCCTGTAAGGAGATGAGTTGTGATGTTCAATCTTGAATTCTTCACAAAGCTCCTTCATCATTTTGTTATTCAAATTTGACCCATTGTCAGTGATTATCTTGCTAGGAACGCCGTAGCGACAGATGATGTGATTCTTGATAAACCTGACGACAACTTGTCTTGTAACGTTTGCATATGAAGCTGCTTCAACCCATTTGGTGAAATAGTCTATGGCTACCAGGATGAAGCGATGTCCGTTGGACGCTTTTGGTTCGATCATTCCAATCATGTCGATTCCCCACATGGAGAAAGGCCAAGGGGAAGAGAGTATGTTGAGAAGAGATGGTGGCACATGAATTCTATCGGCGTAGATCTGACATTTGTGACACCTCTTTGCGTACTGGTAGCAATCTGACTCCATTGTCAGCCAATAATACCCTGCTCTCAGTATTTTCCTTGTCATGGTATGTCCATTGGTATGTGTACCAAAGGAACCTTCATGTATTTCTCTCATGAGTATTTCTGCTTCTTTTCTGTCAACGCATCTGAGCAGAATCATGTCGAAGTTTCTCTTGTACAGAACATCTTCATTCAAGAAGAATCTACAAGCTAACTTTCTCAAAGTCTTTCTATCTTTCTTTGATGCCCCAAGAGGGTACTCTTGCTTTTGAAGAAAGTTCTTGATATCGTGATACCACGGTTTGTCGTCGATGATTGCTTCTACTGTGAACACATGAGCGGGCCTATCCAGGCGCATAACATCGATCCGAGGAATGTCATTCCAATGATTTATCCTAATCATGGAAGAGAGTGTGGCTAATGCATCAGCCAAATTGTTTTCTTCACGAGGAATGTGATGAAAATCTACCCTGTCGAAGAATGGTAACAATCTTCTCGCGTAGTCTTTGTAAGGAATTAGCCCTGGTTGGCGTGTTTCCCATTCTCCTTTGATTTGATTGATGACCAAAGCAGAATCTCCGTATACATCCAAATGTTTGATTATTAGATCCATGGCTTCTTCGAGACCCATGATGCAGGCTTCATATTCGGCCTCATTGTTTGTGCATTTGAAAGTTAATCTGGCAGTAAATGGAATATTGGTACCCTGAGGTGTAACAATGATTGCCCCAATTCCTCGTCCATAAGCATTGACAGCTCCGTCAAAGATTAAGCCCCACTGGGATCCTATCTCAGGTCCTTCGTCTGGTAGTGGCTCGTCGTAATCTTTCATCTTGAGGTACATGACGTCCTCGTCTGGAAAGTCAAAACTGGTTGATTCATGACCATTGAGTGGGTGGTGAGCCAGGTGCTCAGCTAGAATGCTTCCTTTCACGGCTTTCTGTGCGTGATACTCAATGTCATATTCTGATAACAACATCTGCCAACGGGCAATTCTCCTGGTTAAGGCAGGCTTCTCAAAGATGTACTTGATTGGATCCATATGAGAGATCAAACAATTAGTATGTCGAATCATGTACTGGCGGTGACGCTTGGCAGCCCAGGCCAAAGCACAACACGTCTTCTCGAGCATGGAGTAGCGGGATTCATAGTCAGTGAATTTCTTGCTTAGGTAGTAGATGGCATGCTCTTTTCTCTTTGTCTCGTCTTGCTGTCCAAGGACACAACCCATGGAATCTTCTAAGACGGTTAAGTACATTATCAAAGGTCTTCCTTCCACTGGAGGAGACAAGATGGGTGGTTCGAGCAGATATTCCTTAATGCTGTCGAACGCTTTCTGACAATCGTCTGTCCAGACGCAACTTTGATTTTTCCGTAGAAGTTTGAAAATAGGAGCGCAAGTTGCAGTCATGAGATATATGAATCTCGAGATGTAATTCAGACGTCCAAGAAATCCTCTAACTTGTTTCTCGGTTCTGGGCGAAGGCATTTCTTGAATTGCCTTGACTTTGTCTGGATCTACTTCAATTCCTCGTTTGCTAACGATGAAACCAAGGAGTTTTCCTGAGTAGACACCAAAGGTACACTTGTTGGGGTTCAGGCGAAGCTGAAACTTCCGTAAGCGTTGAAATAACTTTGTCAGATTTTGTATGTGATCTTCTTCATTTTCTGATTTGGCAATCATGTCGTCCACATAGACTTCCACTTCTTTATGCATCATGTCGTGGAAAAGCGTAGTCATGGCCCTTTGATAAGTTGCCCCTGCGTTCTTTAGTCCAAAAGGCATAACACGGTAGCAGAACGTGCCCCAGGGGGTGATGAAAGCTGTTTTTTCCATGTCTTCAGGTGCCATTTTGATTTGGTTGTATCCTGAAAATCCGTCCATGAACGAGAAAACTTTGGATTTTGCTGTACTGTCTACCAACATATCAATATATGGTAAAGGAAAATCATCCTTAGGGCTAGCTTTGTTCAAATCTCTGTAGTCGACGCACATGCGGACTTTTCCGTCTTTCTTAGGAACGGGAACAATGTTAGCTAACCACTGAGGGTATTCTGAAGTGACGAGGAAACCTGCGTTGATCTGCTTTTGAACTTCCTCTTTGATTTTCATGGCCATCTCCGGATGAGTTCTTCTCAATTTTTGCTTGACCGGAGGGCATTCTGCTTTTAATGGCAAGTGATGCTCCACTATACTGGTATCCAACCCTGGCATATCTTGATAAGACCAAGCGAAGACATCTGAGAATTCTTTGAGCAGCTGTATCAAACTCTCTCTGATCTCTGAAATGAGCAAGGCTCCAATCTTAACCTCTTTTCTGTTCCCATCAGAACCAAGGTTAATGATCTCTAGAGGCTCATTGTATGGCTGAATGGCCTCTTCCTTTTGTTGAAGTAATCGTGAAATTTTCTTTGATATTTCTTCGTCTTCTTCTTCCTCTGCCTCGAATACAGGAAACTCAAAGCTTGGAGAAGTCATACGGTCGTACGTTTCAACGGGGTATTTTATGATTAATCTGCATATGTGTGATAAGTTTTATTTAGACAACGAGGGAAGACTTGGTGTATGCAGTTAATGGAATATTTGATGTTTTTTAAGGGTGTTTTTTAGGATTACCAATTTCCGAAAAAAAGAAAAGGGAAAACTAAACGAAGGAACAGAATGACATTTTTATTTATGGACAGTCATTTCTTGAAACAAAGACCCTATAAAACAAAACTCTATTGCTTTGGGCGAAGCAAAGAGGGACATTTTCTTAAGAAATAGTAAAATGCAAAGCCCTGTGAAACATCTCTTCACCCTGGGCTATGGTGAGAGGACAAAATAACGGTGAAAGTTCCTACTTAGGAGTGCGAACAACAGTTGAAACTTCAACAGCTGTCCAGTAGTGGCGAACCCCATTGTGCACTAAGTAATCTGGAACCTTAGGCTTAAGCTGGCCTGTGGTAGGTCTTGATTTACCAACCACTGTCTTTGCAACACTCAGACGATCTTCTTCTACTTCAGCAGACTGAGCGGTGTGAGCATACCCCTTTCCAAGTGGAGTATGTCGAACTTTCTTTTGAGGAAACTTCCAATCTTCTGAATGGAGAGACTCGTTGTCGGAGACACTTTCGAGATCATCCTCTTCTGTATTTTGGTCTTGCTCTTCTCCCAAGATGGCATTGACTAGATATGTGAACTCTAGATCCTTAGCCTCGGAAGGTGACTTGGGGATATAATCCTCAATGATGACTTCACCAGATGCTGATGATGAATAGCAAGGGTTATACATCTCTTTTGGCTGAGAGAGGTACTCATAATCAATGTTCCATCCAGTTGGAACAATATCTTCAAGAGAGATTCTTGAACTTTCAGGAGCGGAGTATTTCACCATGTAGTCGAATTTTCCGCTTGGTTCTCCTAATGTATCCCAAGTCTCTTCGGGGATAGGAGGAACTTCTTCTGATGAACCATGACTTCTGGTGGTGAAGCTGTCAGTAACTTCATCACTGCTTGGTTGAGTCTTACTTTCAGATCCTTTAGTCGGATAACAGCAAGGTGAATCAGACTCTGGTAGGGAGATGTATCCTGCTTTGTTAAGATAGGATAACCATTCCTCTTCATCGGTGTTTTCCGTACCGATGGTATTGACTGTTTGTTGAACAGGTTGAAGAAAACCTCCACTGCAGAAAGTTTCTTGAATAGGGAGAACTACCTCAATCCCTGGGATAGCTCTTGATGATGTCGGAAAGAATCCAATTCCTGTTCTGTTCTTGTTGTTGGTAGGAATATTAATGTGCCCCCAACCACTGGTAGTGCCATCCTTTATAACTTGGATTGCATCTTTGTATGAAGAGATAGACGCTGCTTTCTCCTTTCCTTTGTCTAAGGAAAGTGCTTGGAATTTAGTTCCAACAACTTCTTTTGGTTCTATGTCGGAGAATGATGACAGGTTGCTGACGATCAGAGCTCGTTCTCCACATACGGTTACCAATTTGTCATTTCTTATGAACTTCAGTTTCTGATGAAGTGTTGAAGTAATTGCCCCAGCCTCATGAATCCATGGGCGCCCTAGCAAACAACTGTATTGTGCTGGAATATCCATAACTTGGAAAGTGATTTTGAACGTCTGAGGTCCAATAGTTATGGGAAGATCTACTTCTCCGAAAACTGACTTTCTTGATCCATCAAATGCTTTGACGATGACATGACTTTTTCTTAGAGGGTAATCTTCGAAAGATAATCTTGATAATGTTGATTTAGGCATGACGTTGAGAGAGGATCCATTGTCTATTAGGACTCCTGTGAGTGTATCACCCATGCAGCCAACTGAGATGTGAAGTGGAAGATTGTGGTCCACTCCTTCTTCAGGAAGATCTTCGTCACAGAAACTTAGGTTAGTTCCGGCGGAGATGTTGGCAATGATGTTGTTAAATTGGCTTATAGTAACACTTGGTTCTACGAAAGCTTGTTCCAAAACTTTCTGTAGAGCTTCCCTATGAGCTTCAGAACTCAATAGCAGGGAAAGAACATAAATCCTAGATGGAGTATGTAGTAATTGGTCTACAATGTTGTATTCACTCCTCTGGATTAACTTCAAGATCTCATCATTTTCTTTCGCTTGAACAGCATTGGTCGGATGATTGTCTTGCCTATGTGGTACTTCCTCCGAAGGTTTCTCCACATTTTCTGTTGTTCTGTTGAAGACTCGTTCACTTCTGGTGACTCGACTAACATCAGCAATGTTGACAACAGACGGTAATGGTATCTCCTTACCATTTTCAATGTATGTAGCATTGTACTTGTATGGTATAGCCTTGTTGGACTCATACGGTACAGGACCTGGTAAGTAGATGACTAGTGGAGCAACTGCTATCTTCCTGCTATCATACTTAACTTGCATTGGTTCAACTTGATTAATTTGAGGAGATATGGTAAAGACTTCATCATCTTCTCTGTTGGCAAGAACAGTAATGGTATTGTCATCCATCAGCTTTTGAATATCGTTGCGAACACGCAAACATCCTCGTGAATTTCTTCGACAGATTCTGCATCTACTGTAAGGATGGAAATCTGTTCCAAAGTAGGCAAGTCCATTTAAAGTTTTATGGAACCTGACTACCGATCCTTCAAGATCTTCAACTTTGTAGATTTTGTATTCTCCTGGACATCCTTGAACCATGTTGATGTCATGTTCAGTCCTGACTCGGATATGTTGAATCCATCCTAAGTCCATTTGTTCTTGTAATGCAGCTTGAACTACGGCACATCCTTGATTATTCTTTGGACAAATATCGCATGTGAAGTAGTTGTGAGGTGGTACATGGCCGTACCCAGCTTGTTTAGCGTGCATCTTGACAAGATTTTCCCCTATCTGACGAATGTCGTAGATTTGAATGACGTTAGTGTGTTGGTCTATCAGATTTATTGAAGCTTCTTTATGCTGCGGCAAAGGATTTGCTTGGACGTCTGGATTAGTATCTTTGAAGGATAGCATTCCGCTTTTCACTAATTGTTGGACGTCAATCTTGAAAGATAAACAGCTCTCAATATTGTGACCTGGTGCCCCCTGATGATAGGGACAAGATTGGTCAGCCTTATACCATGGTGAGGAACTGTTTGTAGGATTTGGAGGACTCCTCGTTTGAATGAGTCCTTTTGCCAGTAATGTTGGAAACAATTCTGCATACGGCATTGGTACGGGGTCAAAGGCAGGATACCTTGGAGCCCGATTGTTGTAATTTGGAGGTCGAACCTGCTGCTGAGGTTGCTGCGACCTTTGTTGAATTTGTTGTTGCGAGACCTGAGGTTGATAAGCTGGCGCTGAGTTAATAACCGGAGTTATTGTTGCAACTTGAGGTTGGAATTTCTTCTTGACTTTGTGCAAGACATTGCTGACATCTTGATCCTTTTTCTTCTGGAAAGAACTTCCATACTTCCTTGGACCAACAGAAGATTCTGGTTCTTTGTTCAAGCGTCCTTCTCGAACTGCTTCTTCTAAACGCACACCCATGTTTACCATCTCGGTAAAATCACTTGGTGCACTTGCAACCATTCGTCCGTAGTAAAATGGATTTAAAGTTTTGAGATAGATTTTTGTCATTTCTTTCTCTTCAAGTGGTGGACAAATTTGAGCAGCAACTTCACGCCATCTCTGAGCGTATTCCTTGAAGCTTTCTCTATCCTTTTGAGTCATGGCCCGGAGTTGATCTCTGTCGGGAGCCATATCCAGATTGTACTTATACTGTTTGACGAAGGCCTCTCCGAGGTCTCGAAAAGTACGAATCTCTGAACTGTCCAAGTTCATGTACCATTTGAGTGCAGCACCAGTCAGGCTGTCATGAAAATAATGAATGAGCAATTGTTGATTATCAGTCTGAGTTGACATTCTTCGAGCGTACATCACAAGATGACTTTGTGGGCATGAATTCCCTTTGTACTTCTCGAATTCTGGTACTTTGAATTTGTGAGGAATCTTAACATTTGGAACCAGACAGAGGTCTGCAGCATTCTTTCCAAATAGATCTTGTCCTCGGAGAGTCTTGAGTTCCTTCTGCATTTGCAGAAACTGTTCCTGGAACTCGTCCAATCTTTCATACACGCCAGCATCCTCACTGGGAGCGTGATGATATACTTGTTAGCCCTGCGGGGGGAAAAGTATGCATAATCGGCTGTGGAGAAGCCATGACAGCAGATCTTGGAATCTCAGCATTCTGTTGTGCGAAACCCATTGCCGTTGCTTTTGGAACTTCAATTTCCAGAGGTTTGTAACCCTCCGGTGGACGCATATCCATGGTGACTCTTGGAACTTCAGAAACTGGAGGTATGTACCCTTCTGGAGTAAAGTTATACGGCATGCCCCAAGGTCGATCAGGTGGCATGGTATACTGAGGAATAGGAGTAGAAACAATCTCGGAAACCACAGTCCTTTGTGGTTCTTCTGGCGTTGGTCGATTCTGCGCAACTACCAGGGCTTCTACCATACTATTGAGCTTTTCAACAGTACCTTTGAGAGTATTAATCTCTTCTCTGAGTTCTTCATTCTCTTGCTCAAAGTCTTCCATTCTTTTCTTGCGACTTGAACGAGTGTTGTATGGATGAGACAGCTTGAAAGTCTTGGTTCACCTCCTTCTCCTCCTCTCTTTCTGGAGAAAGGAAAGTGACTATTAGATCCGCGACAATTATCGTGTCAGTGCGTACGACTAAAGCGATGTATGATATGCAATTAAGTTATTATTTTTCAAGGAAACACCATAATTACGTTATGAAACATCAAACTTTTATTTAATTAAGCGAAAACGCCGTTTTTACACACTTTGAAAATGGAAATACAGAGAAACTGAGAGAAAGGACTCTAAAACTTTGACGAAGAGCCGACTTCACGTTCTAACATCTTCTTCTGTTTCTTGAGCTGAGCGTTCTCTGACGCGAGCTCATCGATGATCCAGGAAGCAGGAGGGATATGATGAGAAAGTGACGTTTGTGTCACTTGTCGATCGAGCACTTCAAGTAACTCATCCTTCCTTCTTAGGATGTTTTGAATTTCAACATTTTCCGTGTTGACAATTCGATACTTGTTCCTCCAAGCATTCCTTTCTTGGCATACCTTGTTTAATGCCGCTTGTAATTTTTCAACATCGGTGGAGAAAAGGTAAATTGGTTCCCTTAGGGGAATAGGTTCTTGATGTTGATATGGCATCCTGAGCTTGAATGCTCTGACGCGTACCCATTGAAGGTAAGGATCCAGGGAGATGCAAAGATGTTTTCCTATCAATCTTCTCCCTTTGCTGTGAACAAGACGCCAGGCTTGGACAATTTCCTTCTTCAGCATGTTGCCATGATCGTCGATGTTCTTGAAGAACAGACCCTCCAATTGGATGTTACTTGGAATATTTTTCATGGGATAGCCGTATTGACGACGGGCTAAAGCTGGATTGTAACTGATTCCTCCCTTAGTTCCAATAAGGGGTATGTTGGGAAAACTTCCACAACTGAAGATGATCTTGGTTTCGTCGTTGTCAGGACTACACCAATCAATGTCTGTATGAGTGAGAGATATGATTTTCTGTGACCAGTAAAGGCCATCCCTCATATTCCAGAAAGTGCTAGACTTTGGCAGGTGTGAAACGAACCATTCGTATAACAACGGTACGCAGCATGTGATTAATCCTCCTCGCTGCAGGTTTCTTGAATGCACAGAGTGATAAGCATCCGCAAGCAAGGTTGGAACTGGATTTCCAATTAAGAAGATCTTAATTGCATTAATATCGACGAAATCGTTAATGTTAGGGAACAAAAACAATCCGTAGATAAGCAAAGCCAAGACTTCCTCAAAAGCGCTCATATCTTGGATGCTGACGAAGTACCGAGCTTGATCAAACAGGAATTTGGAGGGCAATCCTTGAATTCCTCCTTTACTCACCATATGAGTTCTGATGTCGACTACGTTCAAAGGAGTAGTTGCAGCAATGATAATGTCGTCAGGGTTCTTTTCCAAACCGGAGTACGGATCTTGCGCGTACACGGGTATTCCAATCAGACGAGAGTACTCCTCTAACGTAGGCATGAGCTGATAATCTGGAAAGGTGAAGCAGTGATACGTTGGATCATAAAACTGTACCAAGGTGGGAAGGATCCCATCCACAATGTTGGTATTGAGCAAAGGCAGAAGTTTTCCATACTTCTCCTTGAAAGCCTGGGGGTTGACCACCAGTTTTCCGAGCTTTCCCAGTTCCTCGACCTGGGGAATCTTGAAGGTGTATTTCCTAGCTCTCTTTCTTCCGTAATCCATAATATAGATCCTTAAGTCCTTTCTCCGTTTCTCTCTTTCTATGAAGTTCAAAACGTTCATTATTTAGTTTCCTTGAAAAACGACTCGAAAAAGACTCTTTTTGTTTTTAGTTGTTTATTAATGAATGATGCATGAATGCATGAATGTACACACAAGAGTTTTAAACAAACATGGCGTTGAAGGGTATAGTGGTCATGAAGTCAAAACGCAATCCCCGCCCCAATGGTAAACTAAGGTTAAGGATTTTTGTACCTGTAGAACGGGTTCTAGGGGTCTCAGAGTTTTTGCTCAACCTTAAAGATACGTTGATTGGTATCTATAAGAGAGTTTTCTCTGAGTGTAGTATCTGCGTGACAATTACTTCCGTAATCACCGCTCTACGTCCTAAAAAAAGGCTTTAAGTGGGGTTAATGTGTTTCTAGGTCCTCCTGGTACAAATCAGTCTCGGAATGCGGTGGCGCAGTTAATCACAACCAGCCAGGCAAATCCCAAGAGTAGAATTGTGAACCAAGATTAGAGGGCCTTCACCGGGAAGACATCCTCCATCCTATCTTATGTTGCACTCAAATCCGGGTATAGGATTTCTCACCACAAGGGGGAATCAAGCCCTTTCCCGATACAGAATAAACAAAGTAAACAAATATATATGCAACAAACACATGAAATGACACAGAGGTTAGGCAGGACCTCTCTTGTTTGGGGGGGAATTTGGCATCCCTAATTCCTCATTGGGGCTGGACCAGCAACAGGTCAACCATTGGTTTGGATGAAAAACCAAGGTTTTTAACACTTATATCCCCAGCAGAGTCGCCATTTTTCTGTGGTGGTCGTTTTCTTTACCTCCCCGTTTCACTTGGGAGGACGGCACGCTAAACCCTTCACGCGAAATTTGGAAGGAGAATGCGCCCGTGGTGGGATGAATTTTGTTTCAGTTCTTCCTACGATATCACACGAACTTTCTTATTGGTCCTACGAGTAGGAAAGGGGAAAAAAGATCTCAACTAAACCCTAGGAGTTTGCTAAGTGTGTGGATTTCACCTAGACTAGAAATTCTGGAGTCCGGGAGGTCGGTTATACATAGGGAAGTGTTTAAACACCCTGCATATCTGTAGTACTCTACAGGAACCTTCTCTGTGTCATTTGTGATTGTGTTTGCTGCTAATGATTGGGAAAGTTTCTCCTTTGTGTTAGGAGAAGGAATTGATTTGATTTGAAAAGACAGACAGACAGACAGACAGACTATTTTGGGTATTTTATTAGCTCGCTGAGATTCCTTGTGAACCTCATGCCTACATATCCCTAGTGGAAGTCAGAGCTTAATGTAGTTCGGGGAACTAACTAGGGAAATTAATTGTTTTTGGTGCCTTGCTTGAAGCTCAAGGTTGAAGCTTGGAATTAAATCTCTGTTTACAGTAAAGAGACATGAAATCATCTCTACAGAGAGGTATTTGTACTATTCTACCACAAACATTTAAAGGAGTGACAGAATAACTGGATTCATTTCATTCAAGAGGGGAGTCTACTTGGTTGATCAAGTATGACAGCCATCGTGCCTCTAAAATGAAAGAAAGATGCTCATCCAAATTAGGGAAAGTGTACAAGTCTGGGGATGTGCCAGAGCATGTCTTTCAGAGTCCTAAATGGGAGACTTTAATTGAAATTGAAATTGAAATGTTTGTTTGTTTGAGTGTGGTAGAGTAGTAAAAATATCTCTCTATAGAGATAAGCTATGTCTATCTACTGTATAAAAGGTTTGACTTTAGCTGGCTTGTATGAGGCCCAAGCTTGAGGCTTTTTGATTGATTAATTAATATTATTGACTCTGGGAGATGACTCCACTGGGAATTAATTACAGGGTATTTTTGTGTTCTGTACAAAGCCCAGAATTGAGGCTGACTCTACTTAGGGAGACTCTATTTGTGTGCCTTGTACAAAGCCCAAGGTTGTGGCTAACTGTTGAGGATAATTGAATGAATGACTCTATTTTATGTGCCTTGTACAAAGCCCAAGGTTGTGGCTAACTCTAGCTAGGGAAAACATTATTTTCTGCCTTGTACAAAGCCCAAGGTTGTGGCAGACTCTTAAATAAATGAATTGAGTATGGATGACTCTAAGGGAAAAAGATCCTAGGTGTTAGGAATCTTTGACACATGAAAGTATGGTTTATCTGCCTTGTACAAAGTCCAAGGTTGTGGCTACTGAATGATGAAGAACTCACTGGGGAGACTCTATTATCTGCCTTGTACAATGCCCAAGGTTGAGGCTGACTCTTGACAGGGGAGTTTTATTGTTTGGGTGCCTTGTATGAAGCCCAAGGTTGAGGCTGACTCTTGACAGGGGAGTTTTATTGTTTGGGTGCCTTGTATGAAGCCCAAGGTTGAGGCTAACTGTTTTTGTTGGTTTTGACTCTACTGAGGAGATTTTATTTATTAAAAGACTGTTTTTCTTTGGAAGCTAACCCTTTCCAGGGATTTTGACTCAGCTGGTGAATTTGTCTGTTAAAAGACTGACTTTATCATGTTTTTTTGGAGGCTGACCCTTTCCAGGGGTTTTGACTCTTTTGGGGAAATTATCTCCTAAGAGAAATGACATTATTTATTAATTGACTTTGGAGGCTAACCCTTTCCAGGGATTTATATTAAAAATGAAAGAATGTGTGGAAGCTAACCCTTTCCAGGGATTTATTGAAATGGAGGTTGATTTTAATTGACTTTGGAGGCTAACCCTTTCCAGGGGTTTATTGAAATAGAGGTTGATTTTAATTGACTTTGGAGGCTAACCCTTTCCAGGGGTTTTGTTGAAAATGAATGGCAGAAAGATTATCTAATGGAGACTTCTTGTTTAAAGCCCAAGATGAAGGCTGACTCAATGCTGAGGATGACCCAAAGCATGGATCCTAGACTCTGCTAAGGAAGATTGATGAAGATAAGGGTGACAGAGACTGTCCATGTATCTCATTCCAAAAGGTGTGCTCAATGCAAAATTGAGACAAACTTAGCTTGTTTAAAGTCTGGTTTAAAATGGAAGAAACTCACCAGGGTAGGCTAAAAGGTGGCTAAAGACCTGTTCCTATGTTTATAAGAAACCTGATGGGTCCTTGTATACAAGCTCAAGAGGAAGCTGGAAATGCTTTTAAGAAGCCTGTGGGTCCTTGTACAAAGCCCAAGAGGAGGCTAATCGAGGGTCCTTGTTATAGCACAAGAGAAAGCTATGTAGTTTTGAACTTATTTTGGCTCTAAGCAAATGGGTAAGAGGTTTCACCGGGAATAATTCCTCTTTGGGTGGATGTGTCCTATTTATTTTTGGATTCTAAGGTTTTTGCCAAGATGTTTCACCGGGAATAATTCATCTTGGGGGTTTGAACTACAGATCTCTAATTAGGAAAGAGCCTTCACCGGGAAGACATTCTCAATCCTAGGCCATATTCCTATAATATATATATAGTTTAACTGTCCTAAGGTTTATACTCAAACGTAGTTCTAAACTAATATATGCACAATTTATATTTGACAGTAATTTAAATAAAGACTGTAAATTGAAAGCTTGTAAAGCCTAACCTGGATGGAGTGGAGGCCATTGAAGAAGTATGTACAGAGCCTCAACAGTAATTTTTGTTGTTTTGTTGATGACAGTTGAATATATGATAAACAGTTAATGGTTTTTGAAAACAGAAGAAGTGAAGATGGACAAAGGTCACATAGGTATCTGAAGAGTTTCACCGGGAATAATGCCCTTCAAATACCAGAAGAATGTTTTGAAGACAGAAAGAAGATTTTGAAAATACAGTTTTGAAAACAAGCTAAGAAGAGAAGGTTTTTGGGACTTACACTCTATTAGAGGCCCAGTACTTTACAGTACTGGTGTAAAAGCAATTTGAAAATGATTTGGAATGATACAAGGTTTTGTTGTTTGAAAACCTTAATCATTTGATTTTATCAGAGATTGAAAACAGTTTTGAGAATTGACAAAAGTCAACTTAATTAAAGTAAAAATAAAGATTTTTTACTTAATTAAGACCTAAACAATTAGGGTTTTATCATAAACTTTATTTACAAAATGATTTAGGTTAAAACAAAGTGAAAATATGTATTAAAGTATTTAAGAAAACACCTAAAACATACTATTTTAAACCTAATAAAAATACATGAAATAAATAATATTTTTATGATTTTTTTGATTATTCACAAAATAGATATGTTAAATAAAAAGTGTGTGAAAAATGAAGTGAAAATGATTTAATTTGATAAGTGAATTAATTATGTGAAGTTGTGAAGAAAATGAAAAGGAAAAGTGATAAAAAAATATTTTGGCCTCACCATGGTTTGAACCCACGCCCTTGAAGCCAACAATCAAAACACACACCAACCAGCCAACGCGCGCATGGTGTTATAGAGGGCATTTCATTGCAATATGTGTGTTGTCTAGTGCATAGAGTGGAAAAAAGAAAATAAAATCAAAAGGTCTGAGGCGAGGGGGATTCGAACCCCAGACCTTGGGCATGAGGAGACTAAGAGCGCATGTGTGGCCACTAGGGCAAGTTATTCATTCGTTAAGGAAACGCCTATCATTAAAAATAAAACAAACTTCGCTCGGAGATTTGAAAAATGGCGCCACCCTCCATCTTCGTCTTCAACCTCAAGCTCCATCAATTCAAATTTCTGAACTCTCTCAACTCTCAACCATTTGCAATGATGTAAACATGAAACTTGCTCTAAATTCACTCACGATTCTAAATATGTAACTAACATGAATTAATATTAACTACATCTAACTAATTTACCAGAAATCGTGAAGAACCCTAAAATTTCAAAATCAAATTAAATGACTATACTGAAAGATAAATGGATGATGATAGAGGGTTTTCAATCCTCTGATGATGCTGAACAAGATAGAATCGAGCTATTTCACAAAGAGTACTTAAATTAGAGAAGTGAGGTTCAGAAACTTACCTCTGAAAATGGAGGTCGTGAGGATGATAGAGACCACCTGGGCTTGAATGAATGATCTCAATAGCTTCCCTGAGACTCAATGATGCTAACTGGATGCTTATTGTAGCCTGAATCCTTCTGAATTGTTCTATGAACCTCCTTCGATTTCAGCTTCAAGTGAACATGGAGGGTGTTGATTCTTGAGTTACAGATGAGCTGCAGCCATCTGGTTAGCTTCACTATGACCTGAGGAGTGTGCCTGGATGATTGGCTTGGCTCGGAACCTCCTGAATTACTCCATGGACCTCCAACTGCAAATGCTCCAAAGTGAGAGCAACAATGGTGTTCCTCCCCTTACAGAAGTGATCCAGGTGCTTGGATCACCTCAAATGACCTCCCTTGAGATGTTAGAATGTTCACTTCCCAAAGATGAGCTCTGGTTTGAAGAAATCGATTCTTCTTGCCAAAGAACTTTGAAAAACAATGAACATGAGAAGAGAAAGAGAAAGCAAGGAATATGGTTGCTTTGGTGTGTTTTCTGAATGAGAATGAGGCCTCTATTTATAGGCAAATGGATGCAGATCAATTGGCTGTGGTGAGCTTGCTTAGTGTAGTGAGTTTGGTTTCTTAGCCATGAAGAAATTCAAAGAATCTCCAAAATGCAATGATGCATTTTCGGGCTAGCTTCCCCTATCCATTGATCTTGCAGGATCTTAGGGAACATTTCTGATATGTAGCAAGTTTCTATTGGCTTAGGAGAAGATTCCAATTGGTGAATCATTGCTTATCATAAATTCTCAAAAGTAATGATCACATAATCACATGTTCTTGCTTTTGGGAATCTTCTTCAATCTTCATGCCATGGTGAAAATGAATGCATGGTATTGTTTCAGACATGTTATGGGTCGTGTAGCATCCATTCATGAAGCAAAATGCACAAAATTGCAAAGTTCCAACTTGCACATGACCTATAATTTTACTTCATGAGGCCAACTTTGAACAAGCATAACTCCTAGCTCAAATTGAATTTGGAGAAGGTTGAACACAATTTGGAAAGCCCTAAACATCTACTTCAAATCATTAGTTTATGTCTTCTTCAGAATCATTTGGGAAATTTGTGAAAAATGAGCCCAAAGTTGGATGAAAACTAGGTTAAAACACTTAGAAAATTTTCTAAGTGTTTATGACCTAAAACTTCAAAATTTCCAAAACTTCATAAATGGTTGATCTTTTGAAAAAAGTTCCCTTGTAAGATGTTGTTTTATTTTGCAAGATCTACAACTTTCATGTTGGAAGTTTTTTGAGTTGTGTAGGTGAAATTTTGAGTTCTCACCATGCCTTCAAAAACCCTAATTCCCGACTTTTTGTTCCTTGATGAATTTCTTTGAATTTCTTTGGTCAAATGACTTTGACATCCATATATTGATTATATTGATCTTTGAAAGTCATTTTTTGACCAAAAACCTTAAAAGTCAATGATGATCCCACACAGTTGACTTTTCCTGACAAAGTGAATTTTTGGGCTTTTGTGTAGAAACAAGATCTTCTCCTCAAATGATTGATGTAAATGGATTATATTGAGGTAGTAGAGATTCTTGAATCATGTCTTGAGTTTTGGATTCATGCCCTGATTAAAAGTCCACTATCTTTGTGAATTAGGTCAAAACCCTAATTTGTCGACCATGTGAAAATAATGACTGTAGACTTTGAATTGAAGTGTGATGTCTGGTGGATCTTGTAATATGAGATATTTGAAGATGGTTGATGTCTTTGAATGATCCCCTGAGGTTTTTTAGGGCTTCCCAAATGTGATCCCTGATTTCAGTCCTTGATAGGCTCAAAACCCTAGTTTGGTGACCTGAGTAAACCTGTACTCAGATGACTGGATGTCTAATCAATCATAGATGAGAAAAATGAAGTCCTTGAGCCCCATGATTGTATTAGGGACTAATCCTTGTATTGATTGATCCTTTGCCTGAGCTTTCTTGTCTTTGAGCATCCTCGATTAGATACCAGATGGAGAAGTAACTGCTCTGGGAACTTGTCTTGACCTGATGAAAAATCCTGAAGATATGCCATCTCAGGGGGGTCAAAAATTAGGGTATGACAACTAGTAGGAGTACTTTCACACACTAAACTCAAATCTCTGAATTGTTCAATCAAATCCAATTCCTTCACCATTAGTTTAGACATATGCAAGGTCTTCCTACTCAATGCATCAACAACAACGTTTGCCTTACCCGGATGGTAATTCAAACCAAAATCATAATCTTTCAGAAATTCTAACCACCTTCTCTGTCTCATATTCAACTCTTTCTGATCAAAGAGATACTTCATGCTTTTATGGTCACTGAATACTTCAAATCTCGAACCATATAAATAGTGTCGCCACAACTTCAAAACAAAAACCACAGCTGCCAACTCCAAATCATGAGTCGGATAATTCCTTTCATGCACTTTGAGTTGTCTCGACGCATAAGCGACCACTTGTTGATTCTGCATCAATACACCACCTAAACCCATCAGTGATGCGTCACAATAAACCACAAATGATTCTGTCGGATTCGGCAAAATCAAAATAGGAGCACTAGTCAACCTCCTCTTCAGCTCTTGGAATCCTTCTTCACACTTTGCATCCCAAATAAAGGCTTGTCCCTTCCTGGTCAGTTTAGTTAACGGCAATGCTAACTTTGAAAATCCTTCAATGAACTTTCTGTAATAACCTGCGAGACCAAGAAAACTACGAATCTCTGATACTGACTTCGGAGCTTCCCACTGGGATACAGCTTCTATCTTTGTAGGGTCAACAGCAATACCGTCTTTAGAAATCACATGACCAAGAAAACTGACTTCCTCTAACCAGAATTCACACTTCGACAGTTTGGCAAAAAGTTGCTTCTCTTTCAACAGCTCTAGCACAGTTCTGAGATGTTCCGCATGTCCTTCCTTATCCTTAGAATATATCAGGATATCATCTATAAACACCACCACGAACTTATCGAGATAAGGATGAAAGATCCTGGTCATATATTCCATAAAAACACCAGGCGCATTAGTAACCCCAAACGGCATTACAGAATACTCATAATGTCCATACCTCGTTCTAAAAGCAGTCTTCTGAATATCGTCATCTTTCACACGTATCTGATGATACCCAGACCTAAGATCAATCTTACTAAATACACATGCTCCAACCAATTGATCCATCAAATCATCAATCCTCGACAATGGATACCGATTCTTGATAGTAACCTTGTTCAATTGTCTGTAGTCTACACACAACCTCATTGAACCCTCTTTCTTCTTTACCAGCAATACAGGCGCACCCCACGACGAAACACTAGGACGAATAAATTTCTTCTCAAGCAATTCTTCTAACTGCTTCTTCAGTTCAACCAATTCAGACGGTGACATACGATACGGTGCCATCGACACTGGACTGGTTCCCGGAACCAAATCAATAGAAAACTCCACTTCTCTTTCCGGCGGTAATTCATTCACATCTTCTGGAAAAACTTCTGGAAATTCACACACCACAGGTAATTCGCTACCCGCCACTTTCTCCTTCACATTCATCAATGCGAACAACATAAACACTGTTGCTCCATCTCCGATGGCTTCATTCACTTGCCTAGCTGTCATTTCCAGATCATCATTACTAACCTCTTCCGGAAAAATTACCGTCTTCGTAAAGCAGTTGATATGAACACGGTTGAACTCCAACCAGTTCATTCCCAGGATTACATCGAGTTGTTTCAACGGAAGGCACACTAAGTCCATCCCGAATTCTCTACCAAAAATGTCAACCGGACAATTTAGGCATGCAGACGAAGTAGTTACTGAACCCGACGCAGGAGTGTCAATAACCATACTTCCATTTATGTCAGATATCTCAAGATTCAACCTCATAGCACAATCCAAAGAAATAAAAGAATGAGTTGCTCCAGTATCAATAATTGCAACTAAAGGTGTGCCATGAATGAAACACGTACCTTTAATCAACCTGTCCTCTGGAGTAGTCTCTGATCCAGTCAAAGCAAAAACCTTTCCTCCTGATTGGTTCTTCTTTGGCTTAGGACAATTAGGACTGATGTGACCTTCTTCTCTACAGTTGTAGCAAGTCACAACCCTCTTCTTGCAGTCAGCAGCAATATGACCCACTTGGTCACACTTGTAACACTTCTTCTGATCAACCTTGCATTCATTCCTACGATGTCCCATCTCACCACAATTGTAACATCTTATACGAGCACTGGAATCTCCCCCACTGGGTTTCTTCCAATCAACAGGCTTACCTCTACCATATGGCTTACCTCGATCCATATGTTTCTTTCCTTTTCTGTCAACCAACTCGCGAGAGTGAGATGACCTCAGCTTGATGTTATCCTCTTCAAAAATCCTGCTACAATCTACCAGATCAACAAACCTTCGGATTCTCTGGTACCTGATACCCTGCTTGATCTCATCACGCAGACCATTCTCAAGTTTAACACATTTCGAGAACTCACTGGCTTCATCATCATTGTAGTGCACATAGTACTTTGCCAGTTCCACAAACTTGGCAGCATACTCTGGCACCGACATATTGCCTTGAACCAGTGCCAAAAATTCAACTTCCTTTCTTCCCCTGACATCTTCAGGAAAATACCTCCTCAGAAATTCCCTCTTGAATACAGTCCAGGTAATTGCTGTACCACCAGCATCCAGTTCAGCTCTGGTTGACATCCACCAATCATCAGCTTCCTCAGATAACATGTGAGTGCCATATCTCACCTTGAGGTTCTCAGCACAGTCAATGACTCTAAAAATCCTCTCGATCTCCTTAAGCCATTTTTGAGCACCCTCGGGATCATGCGTGCCCTTGAACAATGGAGGATTGTTCCTCTGAAAATTCCCCAACTGTCTTTCAGCACCAATCCCAGCCCCTATAGCATTCCCTCCAAGCACACCAGCAATCATGCCCAGGGCCTCAGCGATAGCATCATCGTTTCTTCCTCCTCTTCCAGCCATTGTTCTGCATAACATAAACAATCCAGTCAGAACAAAAGTATCAACAAATAACTCGTATTAGTCGCATACACCGAAAGACTGACACTAAGACTCTGGTCACAACGACCGACTATGCTCTGATACCACTATTGTAACACCCCTCTAATAACCCGCGGCAATAACAATTATTAAATTAGAGTAACATGTAGAGAGGCATCACAATTTCATAAGTAATAAAACACACGTCGGTACATATCATGCATTCACTGAAAACGACTGAAATTATAACTCATTAAATAAAATCACGTTTTACACAGCGGAATCAAAACACAGAGTCAACATTCATCCTTAATGTATCCGACTCAACCAACAAAACCAATTAGAGTTATAATCAACTCAAAACAAACGTGTTCCCAGTGTTACATCTACCAGAGCATGACACCGACACTATAACTAAAAACCGACTTATGAGCTAATCCTCACCAAGTCGCGCCGCTATCCTCAATCTGAAAATGACAACAAGTAAGGATGAGTCTCATCACAGTTAACCAATGTTATTGCATCATAAATAATAACATATCATAGTTATATCATTCACCCAATTGTTTCATGTTCAGACAAAACATCATTCACACATCCACAGATAAACAGACAGTCATCATATAACATATGTCATCATGTTATAAACAAATCATGCACATGTATGAAACTGACACTATGCATGTGGTACCAAACATCACCAGTGGAATCATCCACCGACCGATCTATCATCATCCAGATACGGCCCTGCCAGCACCAATTCCACACAATGGGAATTCGGCCCCTCACTGAATCCTCTCATCATCTAGGATTCAGCCCATGTTTATGAATGCATGCAACATATATATAACATACTTCACCATCATACTATGAGTAGCATCATCTATACTCATCTCATCATCATCATCATCATCAAGCATGTTCATATATACATTCACATCATTCAAATACAATTAAAACATCAGTAAACCACAGAATCACATCGCAAGGTTTACACAGTCTCAAACAGTATACAAAACAGGCATACCAATCGAAAGTTAAACATCATTGAACTTTCCAGAAAAATTATAAAAACAGAAATTTGCACACACAGCGTCCAAACGCGTATCATGATGCCCATACGCATCCATACGCGTATCACTATGTCCCATACGCGTATCATACGCATTTCACCAGAACTCAAAATGGCCTAGAAACCAACCCATACGCGTATCAGCCTTGCCATACGCGTATCACCAGAATAATTTTCGTCTTTCAAAACTCCCATACGCGTATGAGCATCCTCATACGCTTTCCATACGCAAATCACCAGCACAAGTACTTTGGGACAGGGCAGCTGCGTATCATACGCGTATAGCCCCTTGGGAGTGTCCCCCATACGCGTATGACCTCATCCCATACGCGTATGGCACTGTTTCATACGCGAAACACCAGAAAAATTGCTCAGAACCTGCAACTTCGTAACAGTCCAAAACCCACTCGTTTCTACTCTTACCAGTCCACGATTTTGAGTCCAAAAACCAGAGAAACACACATCTAAACAGCATACGAATTCATCCACAACCATAGTATATGATTCCCTAACCAATTCTATTCATCATACCCTAAACCTATCAGTTATTAGGGATTAACAGTTCAATTTTAATGATGAACACATATGAATATTCAGAATATAGAATCAATGGATCAAATCATACTCCTACTCCATACTATCACCTATAATACGATAAAAGAGATTAAACTGAGAGTCTCCCCTTACCTCAGATAAAATCTTGGTTCTTGGTCTCTCCCTCTATAGTTCTCCTTCACGTTCCTCGTTCCCAATTCTGTTCTTTCACGTTCTTTCTTTTCCCCAATTCCCAATTCTAATTATTTTATGAAAAATAATATTAAATTAGTAAGGGCTTTACTACACCACACCCCCCTCTTCTTACTAATCTCACACATGGCCCAATTGCCATCAACCATCATTTTCCCATTATTTTCATAAAATCCATAATAATAATAATTATTAATCTAATATTCAAATTAAATTAAAAATTAAAATTATACGGGTGTTACAACTCCCCAATCAATGTGAGACATTGTCATGAGCCTATGATTACTGGGGGCATGTCGCCCATAGTGAACATCTCATAAAGTCCTCGCGAGGCGAATCTTTCCAAGCTTCCTGCTAACTGGGGCAAATCTATGCAAGTCCAGTTCAACATCTTGATCAATACTCAGTGGCGTGTCCTGAATCAAGTAGTAAATTACTATGATACTGGGGGCAACTTTCAAGACACCCACATCTCCCCACAGAGCCAGGTTCATAAGATCATATCCCCAAAAAGTAATCATTAAGAAGATATGGCTCCCCAACAGAGTTTACATCTTCAACACCACCGATTCTCCGACACTTTGCTCTTCTCCAACATGGCTTACTAATATCTTTCATCTGCAATCAGGGTACATCAAACTACTGATCATTCCCAAGCAGAAACCATAAATCCCCAGCTGAGCATCTTCAAGACAAGATCGGACAATAAAATCACAAGGATACAGAGATTTATTTTCTCAATCAAGACAACACAAATCATATTCACATATCACATGTCATAAACATAGTCATACAAGTGCATACATATTCATACATAATACATGAAGCATCGCGACAAGTGCGTACATAACATGCGAGGTTCTCATTTATTTTGAGAATCCCGTCACATAAACGCATTACATACATCATGACATGGCATAAAGAAAACTAACTTCACCTTTTTCAGGTTACTGCTGCAGTCAAAAATAAACATTATCTATCATCAGATCTAAGTCGATACCTTTGACGGTTCCTTAATGATCTACCTTGGGAGTTAAGTCGATACCTTTGACGGTTCCTTAATGATCTACCTTTGGAGTTAAGTCGATACCTTGGACGGTTCCTTAATGATCTACCTTTGGAGTTAAGTCGATACCTTGGACGGTTCCTTAATGATCCACCTTCAGAGTTAAGTCGATACCTTGGACGGTTCCTTAACAATCTACCCTCAGATCTAAGTCGATACCTTGGACGGTTCCTTAATGATCTACCCGTGGAATTAAGTCGATACCTTGGACGGTTCCTTAATGATCCACCTTCAGAGTTAAGTCGATACCTTGGACGGTTCCTTAACAATCTACCATCAGATCTAAGTCGATACCTTTGACGGTTCCTTATTGATCTACCTTTGGAGTTAAGTCGATACCTTGGACGGTTCCTTAACAATCTATCTTCAAGAGTTAAGTCGATACCTTGGACGGTTCCTTAACAATCTATCTTCAGATTTAAGTCGATATCTTAGACGATTCCTTAAACAACCAACTTTTCAAAAACTAAAAGTAGTTCCGTAATGATCAACGATCAAGCAACTACTTCTCAAACACTCCAAACATAACCCAATGCATGATTTACTGGATGGCATCCTCAAGCCCATCCCCGACAAAGACAAATTTCTTGGTATTCTATTCTTCAATCATCTTCCACCTTCAGATACCGACTAGCATACAAACCACTCTACATATTCAGGTTTAAGACAATTGAGCAGGGGCAGCTGTCATACCCCAAAATTTGCCCCATACATTTTCCTCATTCCCATTCAAATCAGTACATAAAGCTCATAGATACTTTCTCCCAAACAAAGGCTCTGAACTAGGGTTTGGGACATTCAAAGGAAAAATCACTGAATCAATGGCTCCAAAGTGTCTCATATGGCTCAAAACATCTCACATCATCCCTATGACAAGTATCAAGTCTCATTTCAAAGAATTGGTCACTCAAAAGTTCAGAAAGTCAACAGTCGACTAGGTTAACCTAAAAGTCAACTGTGGCCAAAACAAAGTCAAAACTCCTGATTTTTTGTCAAGATCCTCATATTGAAGTATCATTCACCATTTGATCAAGAATTGATCATGGCTCATCAAGAAAAGATCAAAAAATCAACAAATCAAAAAGTTTCTAAATTAGGGTTTTGTATAGGAAAAGTCAACTAAACTTTGACCAGTCATAACTCTCACATGGAACATCCAAAATTTTCCATCCAAAGCTCATTTTGAAGGAAATTTGATTCTCTAAAAAATTGTGTCTCACATGCCAAGTCTAAAAATGCTTCATTTGAGAGATATGGACCAAAACATTATAGGTCCTTTTCAAAAGTCAACAAAAAGATACTTTTTTCAAAAGGACATAAAATGAGAATGGAAAATGATTTTGATATGAGACCAAAGACACTGGTTAGAGGACTCTCTAAAGTTTCTAAAAAGTCCTAGAACACCTCCATATCCCAAAAATTGAGAGAGATAGGCCTTGTCAAAGTTGGACTATTTTGGAGGGAAAATGTAAAGAAACTTGAAAATTTTTGCTAATGGGCCCAAATTCTTTTTATCCAATCTTGATTCTCAAGTCATCTAGAAGCTATAATCAAGAGGCCACGAATTTTTGATTAAAAATTTGATTTTATGTGAATTAATATTCAATTAAATCATGATTTAATCAAATATTTAAAAATAAAATAATAAAGGATTGGATTTGATTCAATTTTAATCAAATATAATCATTCAAATGTACCATTATTGATAAATTTTCGTGAGAGTGGTAATTGGAAAGAGAATGAGTAAAATTGAATCAAATTTAGAAAGATTCAATCAAGCTCCTAATCAAATCTCAATCTCCTTCAAAACAAATATCCCATTCAATTTTGTTAACCTAATTCCCCTCTTATAAAGTCCAGGACGATTCAGAAGGGAGGGGTTCACAATTTCTGCAGCAAAAAAAAACCAAATTCGAGCACTCAAAATCAAGAAAAGTGGAGTTTTCGTTCTTGAAGATTGGCATCAAATCAAGAGGTTGTGACGATCCAAACGCATCCCTGGGCATTCTCTGAAGTTGTTTGAATCAATTCCAAAGTCCTGAGCGCCCAGAATCATTCACCATAAGCCTCGGTTTGCACCTTTTAATTTTTTTTTTCGATTGCTCCATATCATGATGCATAAACATCATTTAAGTTCATATTCTTGCTTATGATAATGTTTATAGTAATTCTGGGTGGTCAATTGAGTGATTCCGTACCTATATCATGTGTTGCCATTATCGAGTTCTAGGGCTTTCGAATTAGGGTTTCTTTATGCAGGTCGAATCACAGCAAATCAGAGATATCATGGAGGTCGTGAGGTCCATACGAACCTAACCATGTCTTCAGTTTTTATTTATATGCTGGTATGAGGGTTTTTGCAATTGCAGGTTGGGTAGCTACGAAACCCTCGTAGGAAATTCGTAGCAAAAATATGGTAATGGTACGCAGGTTTTGTGAAGAAGATGATGTGTTGTCACAAGGCCATTGGTTCGTTTGAAAATTGGCGCTTCTTTTTCTTTTAATGCTGGTTGTTTATATATTATTAAATGAAGGCGTGTGTTAATCAGCGAGAAACCATTGGCCTAGTGGTAAGAAGGCGCGTCCAAGAGGCGTTTGAGGTGAGAAACGCCAGTTCGATCCTCCACAGGGTCATATATTTTGCTTATTTTTCCATGTTAAGTCTGGCTTACAGATCCGGTGTGTGCGATCCACAAGAGTCCACCATACACCTTCAGCCACCAGCCTTCAGATCCTGTCAAATTCAAATCCAACGCACCAGATTGGAGGGTGCATACCATGGATCCCACGCCTGCCACACAGAATCGTACCAGCTAAGTCCTTCAATTTTTTTTTTTTTATTATTTTCAATTGCATAATTTCTATTTTCTTTTCTATTTAATTATATTTATATATATTTTGTTTTGTTTAATTTTTTGTCTTTTCCTAGTAAGATTATTTTATTTTTTTGTCTAAAAATCTTTTTATAATAATAATTATTTTATTTATTATATTTTCTTTTAATTATTTATTTAAACCTTAAAAAATCATAACTATTTTATTTTATTCTAAACAATTCATAAAGATCCAGGAAAATTCATAAAAAATGTATTCGCATTCGATTTTATTTTTTTTATCTCGATTTAATTAATTAGGTCGCGAGACCAATAATTAATTAAATCGTGTGCATTTTCTTATTTAAATTCGTACCCTAATCAGGGTCTACGAAGATCATGCCCTACACTGAATGTTTTTTATTTATGTCTTTTCAGGGTTATCAACATGGTTCCTTCCGACAACGCGCCCGATCAAGACTAAAGCTAAGTACCCTATTTAATTTAAAGTCTATTTTGTTTCCTTTTAAAAATCAGGGTTTGTCTTGCCTTCACTTCTCTTCTGCCTTTTCCTTTTTTCAGGGTTGACCCCGAGGCTTCCCGCCAACTATATCAGATCAAATTCGAAGCTAAGTGCCTATTTACTTTATTTATTATAATTTCTTCTTATCTCTCTATTTTTAGGGTTAGCAACATTCGCCTCCGAACCGATAATGCACTCACCCTTTGTTCTCTATTTATTCTTTCTTTTTTCAATTTTTAGGGTTTGTCGACTGCCAAAGCTACGAGTACTGGTAACCCTAAACCCTGATATTTCTTGTCTTTTATTACTTATGCCAAACCCTATTAGGGATCCGCTGGTTTCATTGTCCCCTTTCCCATATTGCTATTGTTATTGCTTTATATTAAACTGCGTGGTTAGTAATTTAGGGAGTGCAACCTTGAATTGAATTAGCCTCACTAATTACAAGATAATTTAATCGAATTAATCACGTGATTGTTGCACACACACACGCTTTTGGGGTAACCTCTCTGTTGCCTTGTTGCCTGTTGCCTGTTGCCTGTTGCCTTTGTGTTTTTTTGCAGAATAAGCCATGTCCCTCGAATATGAGGATACCTCAGCCGTGTTGCCTCGATAAATAAAGGTCATACGACCCTAATGATGTTGCCTTCGATACACTATATGACCTCGACCCTCGGAAGTTGCCTACGAAAAAGGCTGAGGTATCCTCTGGTTGCATACGAATAAGGCTATTCTGGTCCTTCCCTTAGACTACCTGCCTCTCCATGGCATGGGTCAGTCTTTGGCGAACGACAACGCGATGACCCTTCAAACTCCAAATGAAAGGCTTCCTGCCCCCTTATGGCAAGGATAGACCCTTTCACACTGAAAGGCTAAAAGACTGAATTTCAAAATATAAGGTAAATTGCCCTTAAATTGCTTTGCCTTGCTCTGAAACATTTTCAAATATTCTTTCTCAAAATTCTTCAATATGGCTACGCTCATTTACGAGCTAAAGTCAGTATTCACTTCTTCTACATTTCTGAAAACAAAGAGCAAAGCAATTAAGAGCCCATGGAAAACCATGGATGCAAAGGGTGCCTTACACCTTCCCTTTGCATAATTACCCCCCGAATTCAGTTTTCTTTTTAAAGGTTTTTTCTGTTCTTTTAGCCTTTCTAATATTTGGATAAAATAAAAGTCGGTGGCTGTGGTGGTCGTTTTCTTTACCTCCCCGTTTCACTTGGGAGGACGGCACGCTAAACCCTTCACGCGAAATTTGGAAGGAGAATGCGCCCGTGGTGGGATGAATTTTGTTTCAGTTCTTCCTACAATATCACACGAACTTTCTTATTGGTCCTACGAGTAGAAAAGGGGAAAAAAGATCTCAACTAAACCCTAGGAGTTTGCTAAGTGTGGGGATTTCACCTAGACGAGAAATTCTGGAGTCCGGGAGGTCGGTTATACATAGGGAAGTGTTTAAACACCCTATATATCTGTAGTACTCTACAGGAACCTTCTCTGTGTCATTTGTGATTGTGTTTGCTGCTAATGATTGGGAAAGTTTCTCCTTTGTGTTAGGAGAAGGAATTGATTTGATTTGAAAAGACAGACAGACAGACTGACTGACTATTTTTGGTATTTTATTAGCTCGCTGAGATTCCTTGTGAACCTCATGCCTACATATCCCTAGTGGAAGTCAGAGCTTAATGTAGTTCGGGGAACTAACTAGGGAAATTAATTGTTTTTTTTTTGTGCCTTGCTTGAAGCTCAAGGTTGAAGCTTGGAATTAAATCTCTGTTTACAGTAAAGAGACATGAAATCATCTTTACAGAGAGGTATTTGTACTATTCTACCACAAACATTTAAAGGAGTGACAGAATAACTGGATTCATTTCATTCAAGAGGGGAGTCTACTTGGTTGATCAAGTATGACAGCCATCGTGCCTCTAAAATGAAAGAAAGATGCTCATCCAAATTAGGGAAAGTGTACAAGTCTGGGGATGTGCCAGAGCATGTATTTCAGAGTCCTAAATGGGAGACTTTGATTGAAATTGAAATTGAAATGTTTGTTTGTTTCAATGTGGTAGAGTAGTAAAAATATCTCTCTATAGAGATAAGCTATGTCTATCTACTGTATAAAAGATTTGACTTTAGCTGGCTTGTATGAGGCCCAAGCTTGAGGCTTTTTGATTGATTAATTAATATTATTGACTCTGGGAGATGACTCCACTGGGAATTAATTACAGGGTATTTTTGTGTTCTGTACAAAGCCCAGAATTGAGGCTGACTCTTATTTAGGGATACTCTATTTGTGTGCCTTGTACAAAGCCCAAGGTTGTGGCTAACTGTTGAGGATAATTGAATGAATGACTCTATTTTATGTGCCTTGTACAAAGCCCAAGGTTGTGGCTAACTCTAGCTAGGGAAAACATTATTTTCTGCCTTGTACAAAGCCCAAGGTTGTGGCAGACTCTTAAATAAATGAATTGAGTATGGATGACTCTAAGGGGAAAAGATCCTAGGTGTTAGGAATCTTTGACACATGAAAGTATGGTTTATCTGCCTTGTACAAAGCCCAAGGTTGTGGCTACTGAATGATGAAGGACTCACTGGGGAGACTCTATTATCTGCCTTGTACAATGCCCAAGGTTGAGGCTGACTCTTGACAGGGGAGTTTTATTGTTTGGGTGCCTTGTATGAAGCCCAAGGTTGAGGCTAACTGTTTTTGTTGGTTTTGACTCTACTGAGGAGATTTTATTTATTAAAAGACTGTTTTTCTTTGGAAGCTAACCCTTTCCAGGGATTTTGACTCAGCTAGTGAATTTGTCTGTTAAAAGACTGACTTTATCATGTTTTTTTGGAGGCTGACCCTTTCCAGGGGTTTTGACTCTTTTGGGGAAATTATCTCCTAAGAGAAATGAATCTTTATTTTTTTGACATTTTTATTAATTGACTTTGGAGGCTAACCCTTTCCAGGGGTTTATATTAAAAATGAAAGAATGTGTGGAAGCTAACCCTTTCCAGGGATTTATTGAAATGGAGGTTGATTTTAATTGACTTTGGAGGCTAACCCTTTCCAGGGGTTTTGTTGAAAATGAATGGCAGAAAGATTATCTAATGGAGACTTCTTGTTTAAAGCCCAAGATGAAGGCTGACTCAATGCTGAGGATGACCCAAAGCATGGATCCTAGACTCTGCTAAGGAAGATTGATGAAGATAAGGGTGACAGAGACTGTCCATGTCTCTCATTCCAAAAGGTGTGCTCAATGCAAAATTGAGACAAACTTAGCTTGTTTAAAGTCTGGTTTAAAGTCTGGTTTAAATTGGAAGAAACTCACCAGGGTAGGCTAAAAGGTGGCTAAAGACCTGTTCCTATGTTTATAAGAAACCTGATGGGTCCTTGTATACAAGCTCAAGAGGAAGCTGGAAATGCTTTTAAGAAGCCTGTGGGTCCTTGTACAAAGCCCAAGAGGAGGCTAATCGAGGGTCCTTGTTATAGCACAAGAGAAAGCTATGTGGTTTTGAACTTATTTTGGCTCTAAGCAAATGGGTAAGAGGTTTCACCGGGAATAATTCCTCTTTGGGTGGATGTGTCCTATTTATTTGGATTCTAAGGTTTTTGCCAAGATGTTTCACCGGGAATAATTCATCTTGGGGGTTTGAACTACAGATCTCTAATTAGGAAAGAGCCTTCACCGGGAAGACATTCTCAATCCTAGGCCATATTCCTATAATATATATATAGTTTAACTGTCCTAAGGTTTATACTCAAACGTAGTTCTAAACTAATATATGCACAATTTATATTTGACAGTAATTTAAATAAAGACTGTAAATTGAAAGCTTGTAAAGCCTAACCTGGATGGAGTGGAGGCCATTGAAGAAGTGATAACACGATTTTATATCGTATATTTAGCCTAAAATCCATAGATATTTATAGCATTTTCCGTTTATTATGTTAATTTATTATGATATTACGCGTGTATTTGCTTTGTTTCAGGTTTTACACTTCAATTACGACTATTTGCGAAAAGGAAAGAAAATCGAGCTTAAATGACCAATATCTATGCTTAAAAGACGAAAAGGGGTGCTGAAACGAAAGAGGGGTGCAATTAGGACCCAAAAGGCCCAAAAGAGCAATCAAGCCCACGAAGGAAAGCAGCCCAGGCCACACTAGTAAGCAGAGACGCACGTCTCTGCCACCTCAGCAAAGGGGAGACGCACGTCTCCACCTCCCTAAAAGATCTCCACTTGAGACGCACGTCTCAAGTCAATCAGCTGCCTCCCTGAAGAATCGGAGACGCACGTCTCCACGTCCTGGTCTGCAAAAAGCTCCCCTTTTCACGCAAAGCAACTGCATACCTCCTCCTATAAATAGGACCTGTCACTTCACTTCAATCAGTCCGATTTCCTGCCAACGAAGTGCTGCCGAAATTGTACCGCGAACTGCTTTTCCTTATTCTGCTTTCATTTAACCGTCTATTTTCTCACAACGATTTCTACACTGGAAATTGTTGTGAACTTTTCATAGATCTAGCCTTACGTTAGGTTTATCGCTTTATTTTCCTTGTTTTTATTTTCTGCCATTTAAATTCCGAAGAACGATCCAGCCAACCTGTGGTGGAAGTTCGAGTACTTCAAGATTCAATTCAATCCAGATTTATTTTAATTCAGGTTTTTTATTTACCGCCTTATTTATATTATTTATTTGCATGATATATTATATGCCATTTAATATGCTTATTATTATGAACCGAACCGATTTATGCATGTTTAATCGTATTGATATGTCTGGCTAAAATATTAAAGGTGTCGGTATGTAGAGTAAGTTAATCGTAGGGATCCGAAATAAATTGGCTTAAATTATGTTTTATTAATTATCACTTATTTTTGGTTTATATGTCTAGTTTGATTAGTAAGTCTTAAAACCAATAGAGCGAAAGTTTGAGGGATTAGGACGGTCAAAGGTTAAAATCAATAGAGCGAAAGTTTGAGATCTTTAACTGGATAGTAGACATAGGACATTAGTTTTAAGGATGGCGAAAGCGTATTAAAACTAATTGGAACTTATTTATTTTCAAAAATTGTTTTTACACTCGAGCGGGATGGCGAAAGCGTACGTTAGGGATATTAGCATGTTCCGAGTCAACAGAGCGAAAGTTTGAGATTAGGAGATTTAAATAGATAACGACCTCGTAAAATAGGCATTTTATTAATTACATTGTTTCCAAAAAGCTCTTCTAAAATCTAATGGGATGGCGAAAGCGTACATTAGGATTAGGATAGTAGTCTGACTCAACAGAGCGAAAGTTTGAGACGAGGATTTTTAACCAATTGCAATTAGTAAAGATTTTTAATTTAATTATGCAAAAGCCAATGGACCTTCGGATTACCTTTTGTTAAACGAAATACATACTGATACCTGTCTTTTATTATTATTCTTTATTCTCTCACAATCACTTTCCCTTAGGAACAATCGAAATTTTAGTACTCCTAGCTTTACATAGTAACCTTAGATAACGGTAGATCGATTCATAGTCCCTGTGGATTCGATATCTTTTAAAACTACACGACACGACTGTGCACTTGCAGTTATCAGATTTATAGACACGTAAAGTCGCGATCAAGTTTTTGGCGCCGTTGCCGGGGACTATTTAAGTCGATATCGTAACTCACTGTTACACCGTAGAGACTAGGAAAATTCTTCCCTTTCTTTTTGAACGATTGTATGCCAAATACTCGTTCACAAGGAGGAGACTTAATACAACGAATTAACGAGATCGAACGTTTCATTAACGTTAAACGTCGAGCTCGCAACCTTCCCGAAGTAGCAGAAATTCCGATTAATCAGGAATTGATTTTTACTGATCAAATCAATCAAATCACCCCGAAGTTAGAGATGGCTGCTATTCGTCCTCTTAGAGACTATGCCGCTCCTTCGCGCGCTGAACCGCATTCAAGTATCGCACCACCTGCGATTGAAGCGAACAATTTCGAGCTGAAACCTTCGCTGGTCCAAGCTGTTCAACAGAATCAATTCTCTGGAAGCCCTGTAGACGACCCCAATCTCCATTTATCTGTGTTTGTGCAATACGCCGACACTATCAAAGCCAACAACGTTAGTTCCGAAGCTATTCGATTACGCCTTTTTCCTTTCTCCTTGAGAGATAGAGCGAGAGCGTGGCTTCAATCCCTGCCTTCCAATTCCATAACTACGTGGGACGAATTGAAGAGAGTATTCTTAGCAAGATACTTTCCGCCTAGCAAAACTGCTATGCTTAGAGGTCAAATCAACGGATTTACCCAGAAAGATAACGAATCGCTTTTCGAAGCTTGGGAACGTTACAAGGACATGCTTAGAATATGCCCTCATCATGGACTCGAACCATGGCTGATCATCCATACCTTTTATGGTGGTCTCTTATATAACACTAAAATGACTATAGATGCCGCTGCTGGCGGAGCATTAATGGACAAACCCCATGATGAAGCATACAAACTCATAGAGAACATGGCACAAAACCATTACCAATGGGGAGGAGAACGCGCCGCTCTAGAGAAAGCCCAAACCAAAGGAGGAATGTACGAAATTAGTGGTATAGACCGTGTTAACGCTAAAGTAGACGCTTTAACTCAAAAGATCGAGAATTTGACCATCACTCCTTCAGCCACCGCTGCCGCTGTAGCACCTAACTGCGAGATTTGTGGATTGACTGGGCATGTAGTTGCTGAATGCCAACTCTTGACTGGAGTCCCATCTGATCAAGTAAATTACGCTCAAGGAAACCCTTATTCTAACACGTACAACCCTGGATGGAAAAACCACCCGAACTTTTCTTATAAGAACAACAATGCGTTGTACGCGCCTGGACAAGCACCTGCTGTACCACCTGGCTACCAAAAAGCGCCTGTAGCTGCTCAAAACACCCCTAGGAAGTCAAACCTAGAAATCATGATGGAGAACTTCATAGCTTCCCAACAACAAACCAATAAAGACTTCCTGAATCAAAACATCCACAATAGCGAGCAACTAAAACAACTATCGAACAAAGTAGATGCTTTAGCTACGCATAACAAAATGTTAGAAACTCAAATCTCACAAGTAGCTCAACAACAAGCACCTACTGCTGCCCCTGCTGGCACGTTTCCTGCTCAACCACAACCTAATCCTAAAGGACATGCGAACGCGATAACACTACGAAGTGGAACTAATTACGATGGACCCATAGATCCTAGAACCCAAAACGTACCCATGTCACAACAAGAGCCAAAGGAAACCCAAAAGAAAACAACCGACGAACAAACTGCTAAGACTGATGAGAACAATAACGAAGTGGAACCCGAAAAAGAGAAACCTTATGTTCCACCACCACCTTACAAGCCACCAATTCCTTACCCTCAAAGATTAGCCAAATCAAAAACCGAAGCGCAATTTAAAAGATTTGTAGAACTTCTGAAGCAATTAAACATAACCATACCATTCACAGAAGCCATAACTGAGATGCCTTCGTACGCTAAGTTCTTAAAAGAAATCTTATCAAACAAAAAGAAACTCGAGGATAACGAAACTATAACGCTTACCGCTGAATGTAGCGCTATCATCCAAAACAACATGCCTCCAAAACTGAAAGACCCTGGTAGTTTCTCTATACCCTGCGTAATTGGAAAAACCATCATAGAGAAAGCCTTGTGCGATTTAGGAGCTAGTGTTAGTTTGATGCCTCTTTCGACCTGTAAGAAACTCAATCTAGGTGAGCTTAAAGCAACAAGAATGTCTCTTCAACTAGCAGACCGTTCAGTCAAATATCCTGTAGGAATGTTAGAGAATATCCCTGTTCGTGTAGGTCAATTCTACATCCCGACTGACTTCATCATTATGGATATCCAAGAAGATTCTAACATCCCGATCATTTTAGGAAGACCATTTTTAGCGACCGCTGGTGCAATTATAGATGTAAAGCGAGGAAAGCTTACTTTCGAAGTAGGAGAAGAGAAAATAGAATTTATCCTTTCCCAATTCCTAAAAGCACCTTCTATAATTGACACATGCTGTTCTGCTGACATAATCGACGAGTGTGTCAAGGAAATAAAATCCGAACCAAATAAGGAAACCGAAACCCTAAGAATTCCTATGCCGCCAATTTTTGAAGATGACAACTGGCGTGAGGAATATCAAGATAACCACCTGAGTGAATGCTTAGCTTTAACCCCTGATCCTATACCTGGACCAAAGAAACCTGCTATAGAGCTGAAGACACTTCCTACCGATCTTAGATACGAATTTCTAGACGAAGAACTAAACCGACCAGTTATAGTGAACGCCAACTTGGGACGAACCGAGACTGAAAAATTACTTAATGTCCTAAGAAAATACCCTACCGCTTTAGGATACAACATATCAGATCTGAAAGGTATAAGCCCTTCTCTGTGTATGCACCGCATTATGCTCGAAGACAATAGTAAAACCTCTAGGGAACATCAAAGGCGAATAAATCCTATTATGAGCGATGTGGTTAAAAAGGAAATCCAAAAACTGCTAGAAGCTGGAATAATATATCCTATATCTGATAGTAAATGGGTTAGCCCTGTTCACGTCGTACCAAAGAAAGGAGGAGTCACTGTAATCACTAACGCAAAAGGAGAATCTGTAGCACAACGTACCCAAACTGGATGGAGGATGTGCATTGACTATAGGAAGCTAAATAAAGCTACCCGAAAAGACCATTTCCCTTTACCTTTCATAGATCAAATGCTCGAACGCCTAGCTAAACACTCACATTTTTGTTATCTGGATGGATACTCCGGATTTTTCCAAATTCCTATCCACCCTGACGACCAAGAGAAGACCACATTCACCTGTCCTTATGGTACATTCGCCTATAGACGAATGCCTTTTGGACTCTGCAATGCACCCGCGACCTTCCAAAGATGCATGATGGCAATATTTGCCGACTTCCTAGATGGAATAATGGAGGTCTTTATGGACGACTTCTCTGTCTGTGGAGGAAGTTTTGAAACATGTTTAGAAAACCTTGAAATGGTGCTTAAACGATGCGTAAGCGTAAACCTAGTCCTTAATTGGGAAAAATGCCATTTCATGGTTCGACAAGGAATTGTACTTGGACACATCGTATCCGATAGAGGAATCGAAGTTGATAAAGCAAAAATCGAAATTATCGAAAACCTTCAACCTCCCAAAACCGTTAGAGAAATAAGAAGTTTTCTGGGACATGCTGGTTTTTACCGACGCTTCATTAAGGATTTCTCTAACATAACCAAACCCTTAACTGAACTACTCATGAAAGACGCCGAATTTGTTTTCACCGATAAATGCACTGAAGCATTTCAAACGCTTAAACAAGCATTGATCTCTGCGCCAATTATGCAACCTCCCGACTGGAATGAGCCTTTCGAAATAATGTGTGACGCAAGTGATTATGCTGTAGGAGCCGTTCTAGGACAAAGAAAGGATAAGAAACTACATGTCATATATTATGCGAGTAGAACCCTAGACGAAGCTCAGATGAATTATGCCACGACAGAAAAAGAACTATTAGCTGTCGTATTCGCATTAGACAAATTCCGTTCTTACCTGGTAGGAGCCAAAATAATCATATACACTGACCACGCCGCCATTAGGTACCTCCTAACCAAAAAGGACGCTAAACCAAGACTTTTGAGATGGATCTTGTTACTACAAGAATTCGACCTGGAAATTAAAGATAAGAAAGGCACTGAAAATGTCGTAGCAGATCACCTCTCTCGATTGGAAAATCTGAAACCCGAACAAGTACCAATTGACGATGATTTCCCTTATGAAAGACTCATCGCCCAATTAGAAGCAAATGAATTCGAACCATACCATCCAAACTCTGAAACCGAGAAATTAGCTGAAATAGCTTTAGCCCGATCTGACGCACCTTGGTATGCAGATTTCGTAAATTACCTAGCTGCTGGTGTGCTTCCTCCTGATCTAAGCTACCAACAGAAAAAGAAATTCTTCCATGACCTAAAACATTACTATTGGGACGACCCACTCCTTTTCAAAAGAGGCCCCGATGGAATCTTTAGACGTTGTGTACCCGAGGAAGAGATAAGAAGCATAATAACACACTGTCATTCTGCACCGTGTGGAGGACACCATAGCACATCTAGAACCTGCGCCAAAATCCTTCAATCTGGACTTTTCTGGCCCAACCTGTGGAAAGACGTCTATTTTGCTGTACTAAGCTGTGATAGATGCCAACGAACTGGAAACATTTCAAGACGCGATGAAATGCCTCAAAAAGGCATTCTAGAAGTAGAAATATTTGACGTCTGGGGAATAGACTTCATGGGACCGTTTCCGTCATCGTTTGGAAATCAATATATACTCGTAGCCGTCGACTATGTTTCAAAATGGATAGAAGCTATCGCCTCTCCTACAAACGATACACGAGTAGTTATTAAACTTTTCAAAAACGTCATCTTTCCTAGGTTCGGTGTGCCAAGATTGGTAATTAGCGATGGTGGTTCCCATTTCATTTCAAGAATACTTGAGAAACTCCTTCGAAAATATGGAGTAAATCATCGAATAGCCACACCATATCATCCACAAACAAGCGGTCAAGTAGAAGTATCTAACCGTGAAATAAAACAAATATTAGAGAAAACTGTTGCTATATCGAGGAAAGATTGGTCAACCAAGCTAAATGAAGCTTTATGGGCTTATAGAACAGCTTTCAAAACTCCAATAGGAACTACCCCATTCAAACTCGTTTATGGAAAATCATGCCACCTACCAGTAGAGCTAGAACATAAAGCCTATTGGGCCATTAAGAACTTAAACCTAAACTACACCGCCGCTGGTGAGAAACGACTTCTAGACATAAACGAATTAGAAGAACTTAGACAAGACGCTTACGAAAACGCCAAAATCTATAAAGAGCGAACGAAAAAATGGCACGACAAGCGTATATCTAGGAAAAATTTTAGCATAGGCGATAAAGTGCTCTTATTTAATTCTAGGCTAAAATTATTTCCTGGTAAGTTACGATCTAGATGGTCTGGCCCTTTCGAAGTAACTAACATATTTCCGAGTGGAGCGATAGAAATCAAAGGCGAAACCGTCAAACCTTTTGTCGTAAATGGGCAACGTCTTAAGTATTACCATCATCTCGAATACGATGAAAACATCGAAGTTTTTAAACTTGACGAACTGCCCGTTTTTTCGAAAAAATAGTTTTCTATTTTTAAATCGTCGAGCTTACGACATTAAACAAAGCGCTTGGTGGGAGACAACCCACATTTATTTATTCTTCTATTTTATTTTATTAGAACTTTAATTTTTCTATATTTTTTTTATTTTATTTTTATTTTTCATTTTTAAAACTTTATTCTATTTTTAATTTTAATTTTAATCAATTTTGATTTTTCATACATCTTATAATAATTATTATAATTATAACTACTATCTTGATTTGAGAAAATATTTCCGTTATAATTATATCTATTATTATAACTTGTTACCTAAGCTTAATTTTAATTTTTTTTTATTTTAAATTAACACTAGCCTAATTCTAACTTATCCTAATATTTTCAACTTCTAGGTTTTTTTCATTTAATTACTAACTACGATGCAAGGAGTTGACAATATGGAAGTTGTGTTCCGTGGTAGAGGACAAGAAGCAAGATTTAACAAGCTAGCTGAAAGACACGTGGAATTGACTTGCTATCCTCACCAACCAACTATGGTGAAGCTTGGTATCGAAGAAAGCATCCTACACCTGCTTAACCAAATCGGTTGGACTGGTTCTCACTTGTTCCGCAAGTTTAGCACTTATCGGAAGCTCACTCTGGAATTCCTGAGCTCCCTGACCTATCTTCCAAACTGTGGACAAGGGCTGAAAAAAGGAGTTATTCTCTTTAGACTCTTTGGTATGGAGTTTAATTTCTGCATCCGAGATTTTGCTGAAATGTTAGAACTACCTCATGGACCTGATGCATACGCCCAAGTAGCTGAAGAAAATCTTCCATACTGGGAGTTGGAAAAATACTGGGGCAAGATCACTGGAAACGACAACCCTGAAGAGAATGAATTTCAATCTGAGAACATCCACAATCCTGCTTTCCGCTACTTTCACAAGATCCTTGCTCACTATATTTTTGGCAAACCAGATAATGTCACTGAAGTTACTAGAGAAGAGTTGTTCATCATGTTTTGTACATCTCAGAATCGTCCGGTCAATGCCATCGCATTCATGCTAACAAACTTCGAGCGCATCACGCAAGACGAAGTTTCACCCATTAGGATTGGCGGATTTGTCACTATGATTGCTAATGCCATAGGAATGAGAGTGCCCTTGCTTAGATTGACACCTTTTGGTACCCATACCTCTATGGACATCAATTTCTGCTTTAATCGAGGTATCATCGGTAATCTTGGACCTGATCGTTTTGAATTGCTCATTGATAACAAAGTTTGGTATCAGTTCACCTTACCGAATCCTAGGACAAGTGTGCACAACCCTACCAACTGGCTTTACTATGGTCAGATTCCTGAGAGAGAGCCATCACCTGAGACTCCTCAAGCTTATGAACATTTTGATGAGGAAATGCCTGCATCTGAATCTGAACCTGAAACACCTCCTGGTTATTATGAACCTCTTCCTGTTGATGAACCCATTCCTGATTATGAACCTCTTCCTATTGACGAGCCTGTATCTGAGTATGAGCCTGAAACTCGTTCTGAAGATTCCGTTGAAGATCACACTGTTGATATGACTGATGTCGAGGTCGAGCAACAACAACCCGCTACATCCACCGCATCGGTGAATCAAAGAATGCCTAATCTGAATACGCACGAACAAGCAATCAATGCGCTACAACAAGATGTACAACATGTGCGCAACGAGCTTCACACTTTGCAAATGCATTTCTTCGATTTCATCGACACCGTCAATGCTCAGTTCGACGAAGTTTTCAAACACATTCAGTCTAATCAGAACAACAATAGACGTGGCTAGATGTTACCGTATTAGATTATTAGATTTTTATTTCTAGTTTTAGTAATTTCTATTTCTAGTTTAGATTTTCATTTTTTTTCTGCACTTTTCCATTCTGCTATTGTTAACACTCAGTACTGATTTAATTTTAAAATGCAATATTTTATTCACTACTGCTGTTGTGTTATATTACACTGCTATTAACTGCTATATATATTTGCCTGGCTATCACTTTTTGCTGTTAATGGTATTGAAATTCGACACTGTTCTGAACTGATGGACACCTTTTTGCTATTAATGGTATCTGTCAGCACTGTCTGGTCACTTACATGCGTGACCCACCTGCCTACAACAGGAGACGCACGTCTCCATCTGTGTGGGGCCAGCTGACACGAACCAAAGGAACAGGAGACGCACGTCTCCATGCTCTGCCCCAGCAGACTGGCTGCCTGAGACGCACGTCTCCCAAGGCCAGCAGTCTGTTTGACCACGCAGACCACTCTCTTTCCCTCTTGAATTTTGAATTTGAATTTCAAAATTCATCTTTCAATCTTCCTCATTCTTCCCCTATTTATTCCATTTAAACTCCATTAACCTCATTCATCCTCCATCATTCACCTCTTAAACTCCATTCATTTCCCATTTCTCTATTCTATTCAAAATTCAAACACCACCATTAATCCATATTTAATTCTCCATTTACCACACCATTTTCAAACCTCACTATAAAACCACACCACCACTCTTATTCTTCACAACCTTCTTACCATTTCTTTTCTACCATTCTAATACCATCTTTATTTTTCATCTTCAAACTCATCATGCCTCCACGTTCAATCATCCGTAGTGTGCGTCCTGAGAGACCACCCCCTAACCTTAACAATATCATATTCCGCGAAGACGACAATGATGCTCAAAGAACCAAATACCTCGCTTTCTACGAACGTTCGGTCGTTCCCACAAAATTTGTGAACACCGAATGTCTAGAAACTCTAGGCCTCATTGATGGTGTTACCCGTTTACTCACTAAATCTAGCCTACACCATCTCTGTACCGAACTCGTACCCACTTATGAGCCGCTCGTCTTAGAATTCTTGAGTTCTTTCAGTTACGACACTCCTTCTGATCAACCACTCTCAACCGGTAGCATCCAATTTAGGATGTTCAACCGTGAATATACACTGGATCAAGAAGTTGTGGCTACGTACTTGAATTTCAATACATCACCGAATGCTCTCCGCAATATCTTTCAAGAACTCAATGGTCGTTCATGGGAACAACATGCCTTCGACCTATGGTTTCACCTCACTGGCGAAGTTCAAACTGGTTGGAGGGCCCTACATGCTTCTCACATTCAAAACCCCGCTATACGTTATTTTCAACGTGTTTTGGGGCATACTATTTTTGCGCGATCCAACAACCACAAGGTAAATCAACATGAACTATTCTTCCTTTACTGTGCGCTAAACAACATCCGTTTTAATGCCGCACCGTTTATGCTCCAACACATCCAAGGCTGTGTCAACGCCCCCGCTACAAATCCCTTTTTGTTTGGCGGAATTATTACTTCCTTGGCCTGTGCTTTAGGTCTTGGTGACGAGCTCCTTTCACTCTCTCATCTCATGATGCCTGCTCAATCACTTGACCTCACCTATTGCCGTGACTCCCACTTGGTTTCGCCACGCCATGATAGCCGCTACACCTTGGTCGTCAACAAAGTTCTGATTCCTTATGTCATCCTTCCATGTCCTGAAAGAATCAACATCCGTTATGTTCAGCGTTGGAGGCTTATTGAAGACAATCCTCAAGATAACCAACCTGATCATCCTAATGAACCTATGGATGCAAATGAAGAAGAGCTCAACCATGAACAAGCTGATGTCAACCAACCTCCTCCAAACAACCCTCCGCCTATCACTCTTGAAGCCATGTATGCTGCTATTCAACGCCAAGATCAACTCGTTCAAGCTATGCAGACAAACCAAACTGAAACAATTAGGCTCATCCGAGAGATGCAACAGGAGCACCGTGACTATGCTATTAGGAACGAAAGTCAATACGCTGAAATTGCCACATATTTGCATGATCTTGACATTCGTGTTAATGACTCTCCTGATAGACGTCGCCGTGTTCGTACAAGAGGCGCGAGCAGTTCTCGAAACCGCAACAATGAGGAGTAGTTCTTATGCACTGAGGACATTGCATCATCTAAGTCTGGGGGAGTCGTATTATTTATATTTCCCTTAGTTTTATTTCCCTTCAGTTTATTTCCCTTCCTTGTAATGTTTTTCTAATTAAATAAAAGAATATTTATGGAATTTAAGTCTTATATGTATAATTCCGTAGTTATTTCAATTTCTTCCATTTTCTTGAGCCATAACAAAATTTTTTTGCTCCTAAACGATAAACGCAAACCCCACACGTTCAAGAAATACGAAGCTACTCAATCACTCAACGAACCGAAACTGAATTAGTCAATATCCTTATTATCGCAACACTCTAAAACCCCCGAGTATACATAACCGATTTGAATACCCGTTATACCAAAACCATCGACTTTAAGTTTTGAAATAACCCTTAGTAGTTTATTCTAGCAGTCGGCACCGTCTTAGATACAAACTACGCAGAGAGTCGAAGAATATAAGTGTATGATCCTCATAATAATTATGTGTTCAGCTATAAGAAGAAATGTGCCTACTAAGTAAGGTGATCCTCACAAGATCATTTAACCTAACGGTCGCAAATCTCATATACAAAGAATTTAAAAACTCACTGTCGATTGGTTCAGAAGTCATCTGGTAATGAACTTGGTAGGAAGGACTATTGTCCGATTCCCCACAATCTACAAGTGAATGCTAAGGAGTATACCACATATTGTGCCAGAACTCCATGAGAAGGATCATAGTCACTAACCGACTACTCTGCTATGTGCGTGTCAAGATAATGGGCTTAATGTGATTGCGCGCGAATGAAAAGGGTGAAACATGATGACAAGTCAAATAGGTCGAGCTATAATGGCATGATTCGGATTGGTATGCATACTGGGAGTTGTTTAGTGTTGTTACTATAGGTTTATCGCTAAGATTCGTTATTTCCGAATAAAAACACTATGTAGCTAAGTATGACTGAACGGCGTGGTGGAAGTGTGTTTCATTTATCTTTATCTTCTTATTTTGCTTGAGGACAAGCAAAGGTTCAAGTCTGGGGGAATTTGATAACACGATTTTATATCGTATATTTAGCCTAAAATCCATAGATATTTATAGCATTTTCCGTTTATTATGTTAATTTATTATGATATTACGCGTGTATTTGCTTTGTTTCAGGTTTTACACTTCAATTACGACTATTTGCGAAAAGGAAAGAAAATCGAGCTTAAATGACCAATATATATGCTTAAAAGACGAAAAGGGGTGCTGAAACGAAAGAGGGGTGCAATTAGGACCCAAAAGGCCCAAAAGAGCAATCAAGCCCACGAAGGAAAGCAGCCCAGGCCACACTAGTAAGCAGAGACGCACGTCTCTGCCACCTCAGCAAAGGGGAGACGCACGTCTCCACCTCCCTAAAAGATCTCCACTTGAGACGCACGTCTCAAGTCAATCAGTTGCCTCCCTGAAGAATCGGAGACGCACGTCTCCACGTCCTGGTCTGCAAAAAGCTCCCCTTTTCACGCAAAGCAACTGCATACCTCCTCCTATAAATAGGACCTGTCACTTCACTTCAATCAGTCCGATTTCCTGCCAACGAAGTGCTGCCGAAATTGTACCGCGAACTGCTTTTCCTTATTCTGCTTTCATTTAACCGTCTATTTTCTCACAACGATTTCTACACTGGAAATTGTTGTGAACTTTTCATAGATCTAGCCTTACGTTAGGTTTATCGCTTTATTTTCCTTGTTTTTATTTTCTGCCATTTAAATTCCGAAGAACGATCCAGCCAACCTGTGGTGGAAGTTCGAGTACTTCAAGATTCAATTCAATCCAGATTTATTTTAATTCAGGTTTTTTATTTACCGCCTTATTTATATTATTTATTTGCATGATATATTATATGCCATTTAATATGCTTATTATTATGAACCGAACCGATTTATGCATGTTTAATCGTATTGATATGTCTGGCTAAAATATTAAAGGTGTCGGTATGTAGAGTAAGTTAATCGTAGGGATCCGAAATAAATTGGCTTAAATTATGTTTTATTAATTATCACTTATTTTTGGTTTATATGTCTAGTTTGATTAGTAAGTCTTAAAACCAATAGAGCGAAAGTTTGAGGGATTAGGACGGTCAAAGGTTAAAATCAATAGAGCGAAAGTTTGAGATCTTTAACTGGATAGTAGACATAGGACATTAGTTTTAAGGATGGCGAAAGCGTATTAAAACTAATTGGAACTTATTTATTTTCAAAAATTGTTTTTACACTCGAGCGGGATGGCGAAAGCGTACGTTAGGGATATTAGCATGTTCCGAGTCAACAGAGCGAAAGTTTGAGATTAGGAGATTTAAATAGATAACGACCTCGCAAAATAGGCATTTTATTAATTACATTGTTTCCAAAAAGCTCTTCTAAAATCTAATGGGATGGCGAAAGCGTACATTAGGATTAGGATAGTAGTCTGACTCAACAGAGCGAAAGTTTGAGACGAGGATTTTTAACCAATTGCAATTAGTAAAGATTTTTAATTTAATTATGCAAAAGCCAATGGACCTTCGGATTACCTTTTGTTAAACGAAATACATACTGATACCTGTCTTTTATTATTATTCTTTATTCTCTCACAATCACTTTCCCTTAGGAACAATCGAAATTTTAGTACTCCTAGCTTTACATAGTAACCTTAGATAACGGTAGATCGATTCATAGTCCCTGTGGATTCGATATATTTTAAAACTACACGACACGACTGTGCACTTGCAGTTATCAGATTTATAGACACGTAAAGTCGCGATCAAGAAGTATGTACAGAGCCTCAACAGTAATTTTTGTTGTTTTGTTGATGACAGTTGAATATATGATAAACAGTTAATGGTTTTTGAAAACAGAAGTGAAGATGGACAAAGGTCACATAGGTATCTGAAGAGTTTCACCGGGAATAATGCCCTTCAAATACCAGAAGAATGTTTTGAAAACAGAAAGAAGATTTTGAAAATACAGTTTTGAAAACAAGCTAAGAAGAGAAGGTTTTTGGGACTTACACTCTATTAGAGGCCCAGTACTTTACAGTACTGGTGTAAAAGCAATTTGAAAATGATTTGGAATGATACAAGGTTTTGTTGTTTGAAAACCTTAATCATTTGATTTTATCAGAGATTGAAAACAGTTTTGAGAATTGACAAAAGTCAACTTAATTAAAGTAAAAATAAAGATTTTTTACTTAATTAAGACCTAAACAATTAGGGTTTTATCATAAACTTTATTTACAAAATGATTTAGGTTAAAACAAAGTGAAAATATGTATTAAAGTATTTAAGAAAACACCTAAAACATACTATTTTAAACCTAATAAAAATACATGAAATAAATAATATTTTTATGATTTTTTTGATTATTCACAAAATAGATATGTTAAATAAAAAGTGTGTGAAAAATGAAGTGAAAATGATTTAATTTGATAAGTGAATTAATTATGTGAAGTTGTGAAGAAAATGAAAAGGAAAAGTGATAAAAAAATATTTTGGCCTCACCATGGTTTGAACCCACGCCCTTGAAGCCAACAATCAAAACACACACCAACCAGCCAACGCGCGCATGGTGTTATAGAGGGCATTTCATTGCAATATGTGTGTTGTCCAGTGCATAGAGTGGAAAAAAGAAAATAAAATCAAAAGGTCTGAGGCGAGGGGGATTCGAACCCCAGACCTTGGGCATGAGGAGACTAAGAGCGCATGTGTGGCCACTAGGGCAAGTTATTCATTCGTTAAGGAAACGCCTATCATTAAAAATAAAACAAACTTCGCTCAGAGATTTGAAAAATGGCGCCACCCTCCATCTTCGTCTTCAACCTCAAGCTCCATCAATGCAAATTTCTGAACTCTCTCATCTCTCAACCATTTGCAATGATGTAAACATGAAACTTGCTCTAAATTCACTCACGATTCTAAATATGTAACTAACATGAATTAATATTAACTACATCTAACTAATTTACCAGAAATCGTGAAGAACCCTAAAATTTCAAAATCAAATTAAATGACTATACTGAAAGATAAATGGATGATGATAGAGGGTTTTCAATCCTCTGATGATGCTGAACAAGATAGAATCGAGCTATTTCACAAAGAGTACTTAAATTAGAGAAGTGAGGTTCAGAAACTTACCTCTGAAAATGGAGGTCGTGAGGATG